>NW_024068320.1:0-177404 GCF_009389715.1 Phoenix dactylifera
GGCTGATATTAGCATTTCTGTTTAGAGCCTAGGATATGTATCTAGTTCTCATATGTATTTTGTTGATCATGTATTTTGAACTTTGATTGAGGAACATTGCATTTGTTTTTGTTTTGGCATTATTGTACTAAAATATTCCTATTTTGATCAATGAAGTTGAAATGGTTGTTAATTATTGTGTCTATTCCCATGCACCTATTTGATGATAACAAAAAGGGGAAGAAGTAAGGGGAGAAAATAAGAGAAGTAAGGAAAGAGAAATAAGTTGTCAAACAAGTTGAAAATTATAATAGAAAAGCATATACATTTAAGGGGGAGCAATTTGTAACAATGAAAATGATCAAATCTAAAATTTTCATTGAATTTCAGAATTTGGCACATACCTTTCACACCTCGATACATAATCTGAAACTCATGCTTTATCTCAAATTTTTGAAGTTTCATCTTTAATGAAATATAAATGAAAGGGTGAGCAATTCAAAAAGTCAAATTGAAAAATTTGAATGATATAGGGGGAGACTTCACTCTCATATTTGAAAAGTTGAAATTCAGCAACTTGAGCCCTTTTAAAACTGATTTTAAGATAAGTATCAATAGGCTCATACTCTATATTTTGTAATCATCAAAAAGGGGGAGATTGAGGATGATAGTGTTATTTTGATGATTAACAAGCAATAATCAAGAGTATGTTACAAGTTAATTCGATACTTCATTTATAAGTCTGTTACTCTCAGTATATTTGTATAAATGCATTTCATTGTTTATTTGGATGAATCTAACCTTGAGTTGCAGCAAAGTGTGGATTGAGTCAACCCCAAGGTTGATTGGGTCGACCCTGGCACATCAAGAAAGCATTTGGCACACTTCTGCAAAAATGGCACAGATGAACAGTAAGTTGGGTCGACCCAAGGAAAGCATGAGTCGACCCAAACCTCAAGCCTCTCAAAGACTCAGGAAAATGGTTCTCTAGAAATACTGAGAGGGTCGACCCAAGATGAAGTTGAGTCGACCCAAGCTTGAGTCGACCCAAACAGTGAGAGGGTCGACCCAAAGATAATGACAGAATACATGACAGAAAAGGTTCTCTGGAAACCCTGAGAGGGTCGACCCAAGTAAAAGTTGAGTCAACCCAATTGAACCTTGAGTCGACCCAAAGAAATGTTGAGTCGACCCAAGTGAAGGAAAGCTGAAATGCAAGGTTCTGTGGTTCTGAGAGGGACGACCCAAGAAAAGTTTGAGCTGACCCAAATCTGATGAACAGTAGTTTGGGTCGACCCAAGAAAAGTTTGAGCTGACCCAAATCTGATGAACAGTGGTTTGGGTCGACCCAAGAAAAGTTTGGGTCGACCCAAGCACGGGCAGAAGCATAACGGCTAGTTGTGCAGAAGTGCTTTTTGGACTCCCAACGGCTATAAACGGCTAGTTTCTTCAATCCAACGGTTAGGAAGGACTATTTGGAGGTTGGAGAAGTATTTAAGAGGGAGTATTCATCAGAGGAAGCAAGCTTTGGAAAATACATCAACTGCATTCAAGAGAGAACCCTAGCAAGGCAAGCTTCATCTAAGAGCTTCATTCAAGAGTCAAAAGAAAGTGGTTGAGTAGATTCTAAGAGTCATTAAGAGCTCCATCCACCCTTGAAGAGTGAAGCATCCTTGACAAAGAAGAGAGAAGTCACATCAAGCGATAACTATTCTCTAAACTCTTCTTTGTAGATTATATTGTTATATTTGCTCATCTAGGAGCTTAAATCTTCTTACTTTGTTTATTAAACTCCTTGTAAAGGTTAGTTGGTTAGCCCGCAAAACCAACGGAATAGGTTGATTTTGTGAACCCGTAAAACCAATTGTAAAGGTTCGTTGGTGAGCCCGGAAAACCAACATAGGTTGTTGGTAAGCCCGTAAAATCAACGTAAGTTATTGGTAAGCCCGTAAAACCAACGTAGGTTGTTGGTAAGCCCGTAAAACCAACGTAGGTTGTTGGTGAACCCGTAAAACCAATTGTATAGGTTCGTTGGTGAGCCCGTAAAACCAACATAGGTTTTTGGTGAACCCGGAAAACCAAAGTGTAAAGGTTTTTGGATTGTGAGCCTGGAAAACAATCCAACTGTAATCCGCGGGATTATAGTGAATTTCCAAGGGGTCGCTTGGGGAGTGGACGTAGGTGCTAAGGAGAGCACCGAACCACTATACTTCTTGTTGTTTGTATTGTGATTTGTTTAATTCCACTAACTCATCATTTAACATAAGTAAGATAGTTAAAATTAAGAGAAACCAATTCACCCCCCCTCTTGGCTTGTCACCTTGGGCAACATGCTCATTCTTCTTTTCAATGTTAGCCCGAACCTTAGCATGTAAATCCTTCACAAATTCTGCCTTTTGCTTTCCATCAAGATTAGGATGTTCTTTAGTAGGCAAAGATAAAATATCCAAGGGAGTTAAAGGATTAAAGCCATATACAACTTCAAAAGGTGAAAATGAAGTAGAAGAATGAATAGTTCTATATTGTATGCAAACTCAATGTGTGGTAAACATTTTTCCCATTGCCTTAAGTTCTTTTGAATGATGGTACGTAACAAAGTAGTGAGTGTCCTATTAACTACTTCAGTTTGTCCATCCGTTTGAGGATGTGCAACAGTAGAAAATAAGAGTTTAGTTCCTAATTTATTCCACAAGGTGCGCCAAAAAATGACTTAGGAACTTCACATCTCTATCACTAATAATTGTCTTAGGCAAACCATGCAAACAAACTATGTCTTTAAAGAACAAGTCAGCAATATGTGTTGCATCATTGGTTTTAGAATATGCAATGAAATGAGCCATATTGCTAAATCTATCAACAACAACAAATATGCTATCCTTTCCACTTTGAGACCTTGGTAATCCTAAAACAAAATCCATAGAAATATCAATCCAAGGTTGGTTAGGCACGGGTAAAGGTGTATGCAAGCCATGTGGTAAAACTTTAGATTTCGCTTGTCTACATGTAATGCATTTATCATAAACAGCTTGCACATCATGCTTCATGTTAGGCCAATAAAAATGTTCATGCAAGATATCTAATGTGTTCTTCACACCAAAATGTCCCATCAAACCACCCCATAAGTTTCTCTGACAAGCAATTCACGAATAGAACAAATAAGCACACAACTGATTTTTCTTAAATAGAAATCCGTCATGCCTATAATACTCACCAGATGCACTCTTTTCGCATGTATTCCATGTTTGGCAGAAATTAGAATCATTGGCATACAAGTCCTTAATCAATTCAAAACCAAGTAACTTAGTTTGCAAGGTAGTAAGTAAAGCATACCTTCGAGACAACGCATCAGCAATGATATTTCTTTTCCATGTTTGTACTTGATGAAATAAGGAAATGTTTCTATGAACTCCAGCCACTTAGCATGCCTCTTATTAAGCTTACCTTGGGATTTCAAGAACTTCAAGCTCTCATGATCAGAATGAATGATGAATTCCCTCGGCCACAAGTAATGCTGCCATGTTTGAAGAGTTCTCACTAATGCATAAAGCTCTTTGTCATATGTTGGATAATTCAAGGCTGCCCCACTTAGCTTTTCACTAAAATAAGCAATTGGTTTGGAATCTTGCATCAAAATAGCTCCTATTCCAATTCCGGATGCATCACATTCAACTTCAAAAGCTTTATCAAAGTTAGGCAAACTTAACAAAGGTGCATTAGTTAGCTTATCTTTCAAATCAGTGAAAGCTTGTTCATGCTGATCATTCCACTTAAAAACAACATTCTTTTTAACAAGTTCATTTAAAGGTGCAGCAATAGAACTGAAATTTTTAACAAACCATCAAAAAAACTTACTAAACTATGAAAACTTCTTACCACGTTCGCATTCTTAGGTGTAGGCCAGTCCCTGATTGCCTTCACCTTCTCCTCATCCATGCTAATACCTTGAGAACTAACAACAAAACCAAGAAATACAACTAATTCCATGCAAAATGTACGCTTCTTAAGATTAGCATATAATTGGTGTTCTCTCAATTTGCTAAAAACTGCATGCAAATGTTGTTCATGTTCATCCAAGTTTTTACTATAGACTAAAATATCATCAAAGTAAACTACCACAAATTGACCTATGAAAGCACGCAAAACATGATTCATCAATCTCATGAAAGTACTAGGTGCATTAGTTAAACCAAAAGGCATCACTAACCACTCATACAATCCATATTTAGTTTTGAATGCTGTCTTCCATTCATCTCCCTCTTTCATACGAATTTGATAGTAGCCATTTCTCAAATCAATTTTAGAAAACAAACAAGAGCCATATAATTCATCAAGCATATCATCTAATCTTGGGATAGGATGTCTATACTTAACTGTTATTTTGTTGATGGCTCGGCCATCCATACACATGCACCATGTTCCATCTTTCTTTGGGACTAGGATGACAGGAACCGAACATGGGCTAAGACTTTCTCTGACAATTCCCTTTTGCACCAGTTCATCCACTTGCCTTTGGATTTCCTTTGTTTCTTCGGGATTAGCTCTATTTGTAGGTCTATTTGGAATGTAGAACAGGGCATGAAGTCTATTTGATGCTCAATGCCTCTTAAGGTTGGTAGTCCATTAGGAATCTCTTTTGAAAATACGTCCTCAAATTCCTGCAATAGAGTCACAACAACACTAGGCAAGGAGGGGTTAAGGTCGTTAGTAGAAAGATAAACATCCTTGTACATAAGTACAAGTAGTTGTTGCTTTGAGAACATAACACTCTTAACCTTATTTTTTCAGCAAACACACTCATTTTTTTACTTTTCTCTTTTTTTTGAATACTTTTCTCTCTGCACTCAATCTCACTCCTTTCATTTGCATTTTTCCTCTCGGACTCACCTTCTCTCTTTTTACACTCTCTCGCTATCCGAATCTGATCTTCATAAGCTTACAAAGGTTTGAGAGGGTTAGGACTACAGTGCGGTTGTTCATCATAAAAGAATAATGGTTTTTGTATCCATTGTGTGTAACCTTCCTATCAAACTGCCATGGTCGTCCAAACAAAATATGACAAAGAATCTCATCTGTGTATTTGCCAATTGAAAATGAAACGAGCACTTGCTTGTTTACCCTCACTTCTCCACATTCATTTAACCATTGCAACTTGTATGATTAGGATGCTTCATGGTGGGTAACTCCAGCTTATCTACTAACAAAGTACTAGCAACATTAGTGCAGCTTCCACTATCAATAATCATGGTACATACCTTTCCCTTCACATGACATCTAGTATGGAAAATATGTTCACGTTGCTCCTTATCACCATCATCCTTAGGCTGGATGCTTAGTGCTCTTCTTGTCACCAACATATCTCCATGTACAGGTTCTTCAATGTCAATATCACTACAATTTCTAAGGTGGCATCTCATCCTCACTTGAACTAGCACTTTCAATATCACCATTCTCCAACATAATCATAATCCTCTTATTTGGCATTGGGAAGCAATATGCCTAAATCCTTGGCACCTAAAACACTTAACATTACATGATTTAGAAGAAGTGTTAGTTTCGGTTTTACCTTTTGAAATAGCAACCGAATCTTTTGGCTTTGCATCTTCTTTTGTTTTTGAGGCAGATTTGTTATCCTTCCAATTAGTCTTCCATGTGGAACTAGAAGCCAAACCCGATTTGGATCCTTTGGACTTGATTTGCTTTTCTATTTTGATGGCCTTGTGCAACAGCTCCTCCATCTCCACATAGTGTTGCAATTCAACCACATCAGCAACCTCTTTGTTTAAGCCTCCAATAAATCTTGCCATGGTAGCCTCTCGATCTTCCTCTATATTAGCTTTAATCATCACCATCTTCATTTCTTTGTAATAGTCTTCCACACTCATGGAGCCTTGAACCAGCCCTTGTAACTTTCTATGTAAATCTGTATAGTAATGCTAGGTAGAGCAAATGACAAGAACCCACCAGGAGACCTGCCCTAGAACCTTTGAATCAATTTGCTGTACTTGCCCCGAGATCGCTAGAAAATAAGTTGTAGGAGATCAGATTAGAACTCTAAGGCAACTAAGTCTTTAAAACCCTAATACTTGAAGACCCCACAAAGGTTGATCACTCCCTTTGATAAGTCAGAATTTTGTATTCTAATCCAAGAACACAAGAGAGCATAGCAAAGCTTGCCAACACTTTAATTCATTCATAATCCTTTGGTTACATATGGCAGCCTTTATATAGGCTTCAAACTAAGGTATTGGAAAGGACATCATCCCCTTTTCAAGGCAATAAGTAAAAACGTTTTCCAAGTCATAACTTCCAAGTAATAATAAATAACACAACTTTCAAGGTTCCTAACTACGAAGAACATGAATAACTTAGGAAAAATGAGTTGACAAGTCAAAACTTCATGTACAAGTAATTAGGAACACAACAAGACTCAAGCCCAAAAGTACCCACGAAATGGGCCTAAATAGCATCTCCACGTGGATCAGCCTTGTTTAATGGCTCCAAAATTTGTTCTTCAGCATTTACTATGTAAAGATAAGTGATCAATCTTGGTGAAGCCTTAGAGTCTTCTAGAGCAGCCTTCTTCTCTTGAATTTCCATGACTAGTCCATATAAAGCTTCTTTCATTTGTTTTGCTCTTGCTCTAGTCATTGGACCTCCAATTCCTTGTAATGGATCTTTGGAATTAGCTTGAACCATTCGGCCAACCCCTTGATCTCTATCATCACTTTATATATATATATGTCAAGGCCATTTTTTGAAATCAATAAAGGATCATGATTCATAGTTTGTATGCCAAGGCTATATTTCATATGGAACTAGTTCTGAATATCGATTTACTATAGGAGCCATACATAGCTATTTGAGAGGCTTTGAAATATTTATATTTTTCTTAAAACATACACATTAGTAGATGGAAAAATACTGAATGGCATGATAAAAATTTGTATTTCATAAACAAGTTGGTCATTGAAAACATTAATGGAACCACTTTTCAAAATAATGCATCATTTTCATCATATATTTTTTATTTTAAGAAAATATGATATCATCAATGAACCATATGCATGAAAAATATATGATAGTTTGAATTAACGAGTGTAAAGTCCACTTACCTCTTTTGCCTTAAACCCTTGAAATTTACTATGCGAACTACTTGAACATATTCAATATCATGCAAGCCAAATTAATTTATATGTAATAACATTACTATTAAAATTTTGAGAGAGAAGATGAGAATGGTTGGGTGGGTCAGATCCAAGCATCTCGATTGATGGCTCACAACAAAACTACGAAATAAGAATCGCGTTAGAAAATAGAGAACAAAATGATGATTATTGATGGTGGGGTCCAGCGGTGCCCGACATGGACCGAGGGTGGGGAGCAACATGCAACATGGCCACTAGGCCGATTTAGGATAGAATTTTTTTTCTTTCTTTTCTTCTTCTTTTCTTCTTTTTTTCCAGAAATATATAAGAGGAAGGCCTCCTCTTATAGTTCCCAAAGGAGAGGAGGATGAAAGGGGTGGTGCTGATCCGGCAAGGTGCAACGACATAGCCGAAGGTCCGGGCATGGTTGGCGATAGCAACCGTTAGGAAGAGGTGGAGAACTCAATCAAAAAACAAGGCTGGACAAAGAGTCCTTTTTGCTCAGTCATTTTTGGGCCTTAGACTAGTCTCCGGCTGCTGGCCTCTAGTGATAACCACGAGCCAACTTGGGAGACTGGCTGAGGCTTTGGCATGAAGCGCCTGCAACAGATAGGGCTGGAAAGAGGAAGAAAAGAGGATGACAAGGGTGAAATAGGGAGAGGGCCTCATCTTGATCTTCGACGATTCCTCACCGGTATTTGACCAACACCAGTTCAACAAAGAAAGGGGAAGGTCAAAGAAGAAGAGGGTTTGGAGGCTTCGTACCTCGTCTCTGAAGATGTTTTGTGGCCAACATAGTAACCCGAGGTGTTGGCTATTAAGGGGAAGAAAAAGAAAAATGACAATGAAATCGACGGTGGAACTAACATTGATCGATGGTGGACTCAAGTGGAGGATGGGTATCTCTTAAATAGATGCAGAGGCTAGGGATTTCCCAACCTCCAGCGGCCTCCATGAGTCTGACTTCCATCAAGAGTCTTTCGTTTGCTAGGCATGTGCAAGGCACATGCCCGGCCTCTATTGTCTTTGTTTTGTGGGGCTTATCTTAGAGATGGTCTGGTCCAGTGGACCAAGCAATCAGATTTGAAATCATATGATCATTAAAATGATGATGCCTAACAAAGTGATATGATAGACTCAAATTGGACATGATTCATGTTATTCACGACATTATCAAATGATACCAAATCACAAAAGAAGTAAGGCTTCATTAAACAAAACAAACATTTATAACTTTATGATTGTGAAAAGTTGAGGCATCATCATTCGGCATCCATTAGATAGAGAAGAACATAAGTTGTATATTGCTCGTGGACATGTCAAGTGTTAGAAAACCCCGATCATGCTGCTGAAATTTAAAAATTATTCAGATGCAGCGGAAGAGGCATGCGCGAATCAATCGTTCATCGCATGAACGTTGTTCAAAAACCGTTCGTAGATAGATAAGGATTAAAAACTTTTAATCTAATTAGAAGATCAGATCTTCACCTTGTGCGGGTAGATGATCACCGCAAACTGAAGTTCGTGGTTTAGGATGAAGGTTCGCTTGAAGCCGTTCAAGTGCCCGGCCTCTACGGGTATCCACACGAAGCAGAGGACCGATCCAATCGCTCTAATCTCCCGGGGTGCTAGCTCCCTTGCAGAGATTTTGATGGCTGATCCTCCTTTCTTTCAACTCTTGAATGCTAGAGGAGGAGGAAGAAGATGGAAAAAAGGAGAAGATCACCAAGCTTGCAGCCTTTTCTTTTCCCTGCGTTGGAAGAAGGAAGAGGAGGAAGGGAGCCGCCAACACCTTTTTCTTCTCCTTGCTTGCGGCTGAAACCAAGAAGGGGAGAGGGTGGCCACGGCACAAAGAAGAGGACTTCACCTTAATGCCCTAGCTGCCCCCTCACCCCTTTTTAAAGCATGAAGGGCTCCTACAAGTTAGGAGCCCTTGATGCTTTCCAAGAGGGGCGCCGGCCCCTCTTGTGTTGCCGCACCAAGAAGGAAAGGGGAGGGGCGTGAGCCCCTCCTTTTGTGTTGCCCTAATCCTCATCTAATGAGGATTGGGTGCCCTAATTGGTTTAGCCCTAATCCAATTAGGTTTAACCAAATCATGAATCAATGGTTCAATCTGCTAGTCCTAATCCAATTAGAACTTGAATGAACCATGACTCAATTGAACTCTTCAATCCTAATCCAATTAGGAGTCATGTTGATTCATTAGATTAATAATTAATTAGGACTTAAGAAACCCTAATCCAATTAGGACTTATTTAATTTTAGTCCTAATCCAATTAGGACTCTAATTTGAATCCGAAGTCCTAATCCGATTAGGACTCTAGGAATCCTACTCCAAGTAGGAATCCAATTTTAATTCAAAACTCCTAATCTAATTAGGATTGTAGGAATCCTATTCCAAGTAGGAATCCAGTCCTACTCCAACTAGGATTCCCAGTCCTAATCCAATTAGGACTCTAGGAATCCTACTCGAAGTAGGATTTGTGTTTAAGTCCAATTAATTAATTCCTTTGTTCCTTCTTCAACTGAATATCAATCGAATTGATTACTTGTGATTCCTAATCACGATTCAACCATCGGATCGGTCAATACTTCTAGTGTGTGTGACCCCATAGGTTCTACTCTGACTGGTAGTGAGATATATTATGATCTCTATCACAATATCATTGAAAACTCCTTTCAATGGATTGGAACGATTCCAACTCTACTCATTAGGGTTTATCGATCATCGAGATAATCCCTGTGAGTCCCACCATCCACCAGTGACACCTAGCAGCATGTAGTGGCTACCCAGTAGAATAGAATGATGAACCTCTAGGTGCAGTTATCGTGTGATACAGTCCTACTATCGTGGATCCCTACAGGACGGAGGTCATGGATAACTCGTCAAACCCCTTCGTCTGTCATATGTCAAGATTTATTCGACTCGAGTTCGTTAGTGGAAAACTCTTTCTCCACTTTATATTACTGCCCTGGCCAAGGTCTTAGAACTCAGTCTAACAAATCACATAGGATCACTCCTCTTCTATCAAGGTCGATAGATTCCATGTAGTGCATACCCTACTCCTACAGTGAACTTACTGCAGCCAATCTACACTACAAGGACCCATATGACTAGAGACCATGTATACGTGTAGTCAAACTACAATAACCTCACTGTGAGTAGCTGAAGCACCGCAGGTCAAAGGACCAGTCATACTACTGCAACATCAAGCAAGTCACTGACGAGTGGATAGACATCCAAGTGACTTCTTGTCTTGGTCACGCTCAGTACCCTTGTTCTCTAACAAGCACCTGCACTATCACTTCAGTGTCCCTACACTGTGGACTCAAGTCTCGTCCATCCAGAAGGAAAGTGATCTGTGCACTGATCGGATCGATCACCGTCCTCGTGATGATCCATTGATCAGGAGCATTTAGAAATTAATCACCAATGATACATGGCTCAAATTCTCAACTCTTGAGAATATGCATCATCATCTTATTAATTTCTTGGACGATTCATAGACACATAAATAATATGAATGAAAAGATGCCTTTTATTTATTCAATAATAAAAAGTCAAGTACAAAATTATGTCCTAGAATTAACAATGTGTCAGCCAGATTGGCTTCTAGGGCATACATCTAACAATCTCCCACTTGCACTAAAGCCAATCAGCCATAAACCTAAGCCCCATCTTCTCAAATGCTTTAGTTTTCTGCCGACTTAGCTGCTTAGTGAATGGGTCCGCCACATTTTCTGTGAGTCTACTCTCTGATCCTCTACTTATTTTCTTTCGAGGTAGTCGCTTATTAGGTTAAACTGCGCTCTATGTGCTTCGATTTCTGGTGAGACCTTTGGCTCCTTAGCTAGTGCTATGGTGCCTTTGTTATCGCAGTAGAGTGTTATGCATCTGATGACATTACACCTAACTCTGCAATGAACTTTTAAACCAAAAGATTTCCACTGCACCCTTAGAGACGGCTTAACATTCAGCTTCTAAGGTAGAATCTATAATGATCGGTTGTTTGGAACTCTTCCAATTTACTGAACCACCATTGCACATATTCTGATGTAGACTTTCTATCATCAATATGTGTGCATCCTTCTACCTTCAACTCTGATCTTCTCCCAAAGACCAAGAACATGTCCTTAGTTCTTCTCAAGTACTTAAGACTGTTCTTCACAGCTATCCAGTGCTTTTTGCCTGGATCTGATTGACATATGCTCGTGACATTCACAGCATGTACTATATCAAGTCATGTACATAGCATGGCATACATGAGGCTCCCTATTGCTGATGCATAGGGGATCTTTGCTCATGCGTTGAATCTCTTCAGATGTGTTGGGTCACATCTTTTGGAGAGATTAATTCCATGCCTTAGGGGTAAGAACCCCTTTTAAGAGTTTTTCATGCTGAACCTTTTCAGCACTTCCTCTATGTACATCTTCTGTGATAGGCCAAGCATCCTTTAGATCTATTCTATAGACCTTTATTCCCAAATTATAGGATGCTCCCTAAGGTCTTTCATGGAGAACCTTTTTGACAACCTGACCTTGACTGAGGGTTAGCATGGGAATATCATTCCCTATCACGAGGAGACGTGTCCACGTATAGTACGAGAAATACAACACACTCCCACTAACCCTTTTGTAACACAATGGTTCCTCTTCGTTTTTTGATGAAATCAACATTTTGATTGCGTCATCGAAATGAGTGTTCCAACTCCGGATGCTTGCTTTAGTCCATAGATGGACCTTTGCAGCTTGCAGACCTTGTGATCTCCACACTGGAAGTGAAACTCAAAGGCTGTTCCATATAGATGTCTTCAATCAAGATATCAATTCAGGAAAGCTGTTTTCACATCCATCTGCTAGATTTCATAATTCATGAAATGCTGCAATGGCAAGTAATGTTCGGATGGATTCAGCATGGCTACAGGTGAAAAGGTCTTCTGATAGTCAATGCCTCGCGCTGACTAACGCTTTCGCCACAAGCTTTGCCTTATAGGTCTCTACCTCTCCATCCGAACCTATCTTCTTTTGTAGATCCATTTTCATCCAATAGGTACAATACCTTCTGGTGGATCTACTAAGATCCAGACTTGGTTGGAATGCATGAGTCTAACTCTGACTCATAGCTTCCAGCCATTTCTCGGAATCGATATTAGATATCGCTCGTCATAGGTTTTGGGATCCTGCGTGTGATCCCTATCTCCCACTAGGAACATTTCCTCGGGTATCCTCTTCTAGTATACCTAAGTATCTATTCGGGAGGATGGGAGACCCTACTCTTGATCTGCAGGTGGTTGAGGGACATCGTGTACTGGCTCTGTATTAATGGTTCGATAGGATCCATGACTCGTTGCTTTTTCAGAGACTTTCTCTTCAAGCTCAATTTCCTCCCCACTGCTCTATCAAGATAAACTGGTTTTTCCAAAAGATGGCGTGACGGCTCACAAACACATTGTGATCCTCTGAGACGTAAAATTGTATCCCTAATGACTCTTGTAGGATATCCTATAAAACAAGCACTTATGGTCCTAGCCTCTAACTTGTCTGCCTGTAGTCTCTGACGTGGGCCGGACATCCCCAAATCTTGGTTTCTTACCATGTCATATCTCATATGGGGTGCAGGTAGGAATGGACTTTAGAGGGAACTCTATTCAACAATAAATAGCTGAAAAATAGGGCATCTATCTAAAGAAACAAGGATAAATCAGTGAAGCTCATCATGGACTGGACCATATCCAATAGGGTCCGATTCCTCTCTCTGACACCTCCATTGAGCTGAGGTGTACCAGGAGGAGTCCATTATGAAACTATACCATTCTCCTTGAGATAATTAACGGAACTGCTCCATTAAGGTATTCACTTCCTCGATCTGATCGAAGAACCTTATGAGTTTTTGTGCTTATTTTTCTACTTCATATCTAAGCTTTTTGAACCTTTCAAAAGTTTCATATTTTGTGTCTCATAACATATCCATACCGTGAGTAATCATCGGTAAAATGAAGTAAAAATTACAACCCCTAGCTGCCACATCGAATGGGCCACACACATCAGTGTGTACTAGGGGTAAGTATTTCAGTGGACCTCCCTGTGTCCTACAAAGGATAGTTGGCCATTTTCTTGAAGACAGAATTCACAAATCAAATATGACTCGAAAGTCAATGAGCCCAAAAGCTCATGTTTCTCCAATTGGTTTATTCTGTCTTCTCCTATATGGCCAAGCCTGAGGTGCCATATTAATACTTTAGATTTATCTCATTTTTTGGATCTATTAGATCCTATGGTATTCACTGTTTGCTCAAGATATATTCACAGATACAGTCCATATGTTATGTGATAGAGACTGTCACTTTATAAACCATGGTGTGAATCAATTTATTTTAAATAAAATCTTTCTGTGGCTAAATAAAATACAGAAATCAAATTTCTGCTAGCAATAGGTAACAGTCCCTAAGTATCCTGAGCATATCTGACATACCTTCTGAAGGTCTGTCACCCTTCATGTTCTTTATGCTTCCCATGTATGTAGGACAGTTCCTCTCCAATGCCGTTCATGATGCAATGAAAACACTTTTCCTTGGAATTGCCTTTTTCTTGGAACTTCCTACTTGGTGTTTTCTTAGATCTGTTCTTCGCAGGCTTCTTCTTCTTCCAAATAGACTATCTCTTAAAAGTAGAAACCAACTTGACAGCGAAAACGATGCCCCTTGAACTTCTTCAAGGTCCCTAAGTTAGTTACCAATTATTTAACAATTCTATTTTGGTGCATATAATCTTGTTCATATGGTAATTACTATAAACTGTCAATGAAGCTAGGAGGATTGTGGGATCAAATCCATTTGCAATTCCTTGTGCATGGTCATGCCGAGCTTCTCAGCTTCTCTAAGTCTTTATCATGGTCAAACCATGATCATGGACAGACTGTCCATCCGCATCTTTGCTTGAAGAGCCTCTTGGACACTTCAAAACATGCTGCGCGACTCTGATCCATACAACTCTTGCGTAATTTAATATGTTCCTGGCAGTCTTCAGTTCTCATGCTGGCATTGTAATTCATTGGACATGGATCCATTGTGCAGCACCTAACCTTATTTCATTTTGTCCACTTTAGCATGCGTCTACGCTGATCAGTGATCGGACAGATTGGTACATGGGGATTCCATGGTCTAGCACATACCTAATTTCATAATTCAAATATTTTTGAAATTTGCTGAGCCAGTCTTTATAATTGGGTTTGGTCAAACGGTTGTTCTATAGGAATGAGTTAAAAGTCTAGAAGCTGACTTTATAATCCTCAGAGAGTAAAGATCTAGTTAGAATTTTGTACTTGATCCTAATGTTCTAGGTCTTTTAGAACAAATTTCTCCCACTATTTTCTCGAATCCCTCACACTCCCCTGGTAGGAAAACGAAATCCTACGCGACTAGGATTTCTAGTGGGTACTGCGGTCCACCGATTTACATGCCACCTCACTAACAGTTATTGGTGACACATAAATTGATGAATGTACAACTCTTGTACAATGCTTCTCAGCATGTTGCAGTGCTACTGGTCTCTAAGCCATGAAGACCTCACCTAACAGTTATTGTCCCATTTCTAGTTAAGTCAGACCCACCGTATAACCGTAAAATAAAGTCGTCATTGGGTCCTCACCTAACAGTTATTGTGCCCAACCCCACCTTATCCACAACATCTCATTCTATAGAGAGGTCCAGCCCCCGATGCAACTTGCCACTGTGTCCAGCCGAGACAAATCAACATCAGAAAGTCCTTAGCAGCTCTACTACAGTGGAAGACCTATTGACTAATATGTTAATCAGGTCTTAGTGTTTGCAACTTGAGCTCTTCATAAGAGTAATCGAACAATTGCCAGTAAGCAGTGGGAGGCTCCCCTTACTCAGAGAGTAAAGTCCTAATTAAGTAACCACCTTTCATGCTTTCCTAGACACCAATTAGATCAATTAATCTAATATGACCCGCTCATGTTGGTTCACTCTCGACTTGATTGAGGAGGTTTAGTTAGGTCTCTTTCGATTGGCAACTCGCATCTTATGCACACTTCCATCTACCCGCTATGCATAGGCATAAACATTAAACATCCAGGCATATATATAAGAAGGTAAATGAACTGTGATGATCATGGATCCAGATGGGTCATAGTACAAGCACATGCATGTCAATTGGTCTGATCGTCTTCAACTCTTGACTCGATCTTGATCCCTTAGGTTCAATTGTAATCAACTCCTGATCCATCTTCAATCAACCTATATCTGAATCCGCGCAAGGCTTGCTTGTAGAGGCATGCATCGATCAACCATCGACGTGCAACATACATCACAGATTACATCCTAGATAAATTCAAAAATAAAAGAATAATTACAACCTTTTTTCGATGAGACACGCAGGTCTCTAATACATGAATTTAAGATGCTTGCAGGCATCTGAAAAATGATTTACATGTTATCACATAACATCACAGAACATTTCAGGCATTGCAGAACATTCAGCACATTCACAAAAGGGTCATCCATGATCATCACCATTCACATCACATGCATAATTTTAATTTACAGATCTGAAACTTAATTGATTACCTCATCTCATGAGTCGCTGATCATGCAAGGGATGATTCTAAATAATTGTAATCATATTAATTACATAACAGAATCATTAATCAATGCATACCAAAATTCAGCATGCAGAAAATTCTGCAGCCTGAATTCTGCATGCATAAAAATCAGCAGGCATAATCTATTAATTTCAGATCTAATATGCCTTGATCCTTTTAATCCTAATCATAATCTACGAAGCCTAGACTCTGATACCACTGTTAGAAAACCCCGATCATGCCGCTGAAATTTAAAATTATTCAGATGCAGCGGAAGAGGCATGCGCGGGATCAATCGTTCATCGCATGAACGTTGTTCAAAAACTGTTCGTAGATAGATAAGGATTAAAAACTTTTAATCTAATTAGAAGATCAGATCTTCACCTTGTGCGGGTAGATGATCACCGCAAACTGAAGTTCGTGATTTAGGATGAAGGTTCGCTTGAAGCCGTTCAAGTGCCCGGCCTCTACGGGTATCCACACGAAGCAGAGGACCGATCAATCGCTTCTAATCTCCCCGGGGTGCTAGCCTCCCTTGCAGAGATTGGTTTTGATGGCTGATCACCTCCCCTTTCTTTCAACCTTGAATGCGTAGAGGGAGGAGGAAGAAGATGAACAACCAAGGAAGAAGATCACCAGCTTGCAGCCTTTATCTTTCCCTACGTTGGAAGAAGGAAAGGTGGAGGAAGGGAGCCGCCAACACCACCTTTGTTCTTCTCTTGCTTGCGGCTGAAACCAAGAGAGGGGAGAGGGTGGCCACGGCACAAAGAAGAGGACTTCACCTTAGAATGCGCTAGCTGCCGCCCTCACCCTTTTTAAAGCATGAAGGGCTCCTACAAGTTAGGAGCCCTTTGATTGCTTTCCAAGAGGGGTTGCCGGCCCCTTCTTGTGTTGCCGCACCAAGAAGGAGAAAAGGGAGGGGCGTGAGCCCCTCCCTTCTGTGTTGCCCTAATCCTCATCTAATGAGGATTGGGTGGCCCTAATTTGGTTTAGCCCTAATCCAATTAGGGTTTTAACCAAATCATGAATCAATCGGGTTCAATCTTTGCTAGCCCTAATCCAATTAGAACTTGAATGAACCATGGACTCAATTGAACTCTTCAATCCTAACCCAATTAGGAGTCATGTTGATTCATGAGATTAATAATTAATTAGGACTTAAGAAACCCTAATCCCAATTAGGACTATTTAATTTTAGTCCTAATCCAATTAGGACTCTAATTTGGAATCCGAAGTCCTAATCCGATTAGGACTTTAGGAATCCTACTCCAAGTAGGAATCCAATTTTAATTCAAAACTCCTAATCTAATTAGGATTGTAGGAACCTACTCCATGTAGGAATTCCAGTCCTACTCCAACTAGGATTCCTAGTCCTAATCCAATTAGGGACTCTAGAAATCCTACTCGAAGTAGGATTTGTGTTAAAGTCCAATTAATTAATTCCATTGTTCCTTCTTCACTGAATATCAATCGAATTGATTACTTGTGATTCCTAATCACGATTCAACCATCGGATCGGTCAATACTTCTAGTGTGTGTGACCCCATAGGTTCTACTCTGACTGGTAGTGAGATATTATTATGATCTCTATCACAATATCATTGAAAACTCCGTCCAATGGATTGGAACGATTCCAACTCTACTCATTTAGGGTTTATCGAATCATCGAAGATAATCCCTGTGAGTCCCACCATCCACCAGTAACACCTAGCAGCATGTAGTGGCTACCCAGTAGAATAGAATGATGAACCTTCTAGGTGCAGTTATCGTGTGATACAGTACCTACTATCGTGGATCCCTACAGACCGGAGGTCATGGATAACTCGTCAAACCCCTTCGTCTGTCATATGTCAAGATTTATTCGACTCGAGTTCGTTAGTGGAAAAACTCTTTCTCCACTTTATATTACTGTCCTGGCCAAGGTCTTAAGAACTCAGTCTAACAAATCACATAGGATCACTCCTCTTCTATCAAGGTTGATAGATTCCATGTGAGTGCATACCCTACTTCTACAGTGAACTTACTGCAGCCAATCTACACTACAAGGACCATATGACTAGAGACCATGTATACGTGTAATCAAACTACAATAACCTCACTGTGAGTAGCTGAAGCACCGCAGGTCAAAGACCAGTCATACTACTGCAACATCAAGCAAGTCACTGACGAATGGATAGACATCCAAGTGACTTCTTGTCTTAGTCACGCTCAGTACCCTTGTTCTCTAACAAGCACCTGCACTATCACTTCAGTGTCCCTACACTGTGGACTCAAGTCTCGTCCATCCAAAAGGAAATGATCTGTGTACTGATCGGATCGATCACCGTCCTCGTGATAATCTATTGATCAGGAGCATTTAGAAATTAAATCACCAATGATATATGGCTCAAATTCTCAACTCTTGAGAATATGCATCATCATCTTATTAATTTTTTGGACGATTCATAGACACATAAACAATATGAATGAAAAAAATGCCCATTTATTAATCAATAATAATAAAGTCAAGTACCAAATTATGTCCTAGAATTAATAATGTGTCAGCCAGATTGGCTTCTAGGGCATACTTCTAACATTAAGGAGAAATAAGCACCCACTAAATATTACACTAGCAATTAAGCTTACCTAGCACAGTAAGGGAAGTAGGTCGATAAAATAAGTAACCTATTCTCATTCACAATCAACATAAGGACAGGAAGTAGGTCGATAAAATAAGTAACCTATTCTCATTCACAATCAACATAAGGACAATCAAAGGCATCCAAACGAGGAATATAGTATGTCCATCACTACATTAGCTAGATGATATTAAGTCAAAGGAAAATCTGCAAAGTTCAAACTAAGGTATTGGAAAGGACATCATCCCCTTTTCAAGGCAATAAGTAAAAACGTTTTCCAAGTCATAAACTTCCAAGTAATAATAAATAACACAACTTTCAAGGTTCCTAACTACGAAGTACATGGATAACTTAGAAAAAACAAGTTGACAAGTCAAAACTTCATGTACAAGTAATTAGGAACACAACAAGACTCAAGCCCAAAAGTACCCACGAAATGGGCCTAATAGCATCTCCACGTGGATCAGCCTTGTTTAATGGCTCCAAAATTTGTTCTTCAGCATTTACTATGTAAAGATAAGTGATCGATCTTGGTGAAGCCTTAGAGTCTTCTAGAGCAGCCTTCTTCTCTTGAATTTCCATGACTAGTCCATATAAAGCTTCTTTCATTTGTTTTGCTCTTGCTCTAGTCATTGGACCTCCAATTCCTTGTAATGGATCTTTGGAATTAGCTTGAACCATTCGGCCAACCCCTTGATCTCTATCATCACTTTATATATATATATGTCAAGGCCATTTTTTGAAATCAATAAAGGATCATGATTCATAGTTTGTATGCCAAGGCTATATTTCATATGGAACTAGTTCTGAATATCGATTTACTATAGGAGCCATACATAGCTATTTGAGAGACTTTGAAATATTTATATTTTTCTTAAAACATACACATTAGTAGATGGAAAAATACTGAATGGCCATGATAAAAATTTGTATTTCATAAACAAGTTGGTCATTGAAAACATTAATGGAACCACTTTTCAAAATAATGCATCATTTTCATCATATATTTTTTATTTTAAGAAAATATGATATCATCAATGAACCATATGCATGAAAAATATATGATAGTTTGAAATTAACGAGTGTAAAGTCCACTTACCTCTTTTGCCTTAAACCCTTGAAATTTACTATGCGAACTACTTGAACATATTCAATATCATGCAAGCCAAATTAATTTATATGTAATAACATTACTATTAAAATTTTGAGAGAGAAGATGGGAATGGTTGGGTGGGTCAGATCCAAGCATCTCGATTGATGGCTCACAACAAAACTACGAAATAAGAATCGCGTTAGAAAATAGAGAACAAAATGATGATTATTGATGGTGGGGTCCAGCAGTGCCCGACATGGACCGAGGGTGGGGAGCAACATGCAACATGGCCACTAGGCCGATTTAGGACCCTTTTCCAAGGGTAAACTAAGGGGTCTACAAAGGAGGCCGAGACCCTTCACTAGGTCCATGGCAATCGAGAGAGAGAAATAAGGATAGAATTTTTTTTCTTTCTTTTCTTCTTCTTTTCTTCTTTTTTTCTAGAAATATATAAGAGGAAGGCCTCCTCTTACAGTTCCCAAAGGAGAGGAGGATGAAAGGGGTGGTGCTGATCCGGCAAGGTGCAACGACATAGCCGAAGGTCCGGGCATGGTTGGCGATAGCAACCGTTAGGAAGAGGTGGAGAACTCAATCTCAAAACAAGGCTGGACAAAGAGTCCTTTTTGCTCAGTCATTTTTGGGCCTTAGACCAGTCTCCGGCGGCTGGCCTCTAGTGATAATCACAAGCCAACTTGGGAGACTGGCTGAGGGCTTTGGCATGAAGCGCCTGCAACAGACAGGGCTGGAAAGAGGAAGAAAAGAGGATGACAAGGGTGAAATAGGGGAGAGGGCCTCATCTTGATCTTCGACGATTCCTCACCGGTATTTGACCAACACCAGTTCAACAAAGAAAGGGGAAGGTCAAAGAAGAAGAGGGTTTGGAGGCTTCGTACCTCGTCTCTGAAGATGTTTCGTGGCCAACATAGTAACCCGAGGTGTTGGCTATTAAGGGGAAGAAAGAGAAAAATGACAATGAAATCGACGGTGGAACTAACATTGATCGATGGTGGACTCAAGTGGAGGATGGGTATCTCTTAAATAGATGTAGAGGCTAGGGATTTCCCAACCTCCAGCGGCCTCCATGAGTCTGACTTCCATCAAGAGTCTTTCGTTTGCTAGGCATGTGCAGGGCACATGCCCAGCCTCTATTGTCTTTTGTTTTGTGGGGCTTATCTTAGAGATGGTCTGGTCCAGTGGACCAAGCAATCAGATTTGAAATCATATGATCATTAAAATGATGATGCCTAACAAAGTGATATGATAGACTCAAATTGGACATGATTCATGTTATTCACGACATTTATCCAAATGATACCAAATCACAAAAGAAGTAAGGCTTCATTAAACAAAACAAACATTTATAACTTTATGATTGTGAAAAGTTGAGGCATCATCATTCGGCATCCATTAGATAGAGAAGAACATAAGTTGTATATTGCTCGTGGACATGTCAAGGAGAAATAAGCACCCACTAAATATTACACTAGCAATTAAGCTTACCTAGCACAGTAAGGGAAGTAGGTCGATAAAATAAGTAACCTATTCTCATTCACAATCAACATAAGGACAATCAAAGGCATCCAAACGAGGACTATAGTATGTCCATCACTACATTATCTAGATGATATTAAGTCAGAGGAAAATCTGCAAAGTTCATGGACATGCGAGGGAGAAATATAATAAGCAAGCACCCAATATATATTAAGCTAGCAATCAAGATATAAGCAAGCACCCAATATATATTAAGCTAACAATCAAGATATAAGCAACAACCAATATATATTAAGCTAGCAATCAGGATATACCGTATAGCCCTCATCCACAGTAAGTGAAGGAAGTTGACAAAGAAGTTACCTGATGTCATTTCAATGTTGATCCAAGGAACTCGCACAGCAAATGGCAGAAAAGTTACTTATAATGATTCACATGGCCTTGTATGTGGCCTTCAAATCTTTCATTACATCCAGCAAAAGCTTCTAAGGAACCATTTTTTTTAAAAAGCTCAAACAGTGTCCTCAGAAAATGAAGAAAAGGACAGATAAAAATATTTCTCCTAAGAGCTGCTCCAAGTGTAGGACCAAAACATAATAATTATGTACTTTATAACTACAACATCATTGCTTAGAATTACCATTCTCACTCCTTGTACAAAGATGCTTTTTGGAGCAGTGATATTTGTTCTTGAAACCAGGATGCAAATCAGCTGATAACACTCTAAATAAAAAATAAATACCTTGTTGCTTGCACCAGATCACTTAAACTTATTAAGGTATGACCCCAACAATGCAAATAAGTTTGGACTTCAACAAGAAGGGTGTAAGTATGAAGAATATTCATAGCTATGCTTTAAAGCATGGTTTGCTATGCTGGTCTGCTCCACGTGGTATGGCTTGTACCCTACCATACAGTTAGCATACGAGGACTAGGTACATTCCCCATAATGAGTATTACCATGGTATATACCATACCGACATTCAGCATAGGATGTACCAGGTATAGATTCTAGAAGCAAGATTGCCAAACCTTGTTGTGGATCACCAAGTCGTTCCTCAAAATAGAGGTACAAAAACAATGATAATATATTAAATAGAAATTTTCTGAAAATGACCGCCTATCACGCATTCGTCATATAGGAAGCATTGCAAAGATCACCTTTATTTTTCTTCAATGAAGGACAATGACATTCTAAATTTTAGGGAATCAATATGATGTCACAAGCAATAAAAACATAATGACATTAAAGTTTAGCTTCCCACAACTCTCCTTTCTCAGTCATCAGATGACAAACATCTCGGCGAGAAGCACATGAACTGAAAGATAAAGAAATCTTATCAGAATAGGATGAACATGAAGGTAATTTTAAGATATCCCTTGAAAAAGAGCATACACATGTTTTTCTCAATATTATCTACTCTCTAACAAAGTGAAGAGCAAAACAATAATTGTGTGTGTTCATTAAGATTTAGTCCTAAACTGCTGTTGGCAGTACATGTCACTTTTCTCCAAATGCTACAAAACTTCCATCATTTACAGATATGCAGCTCTATGCTCTATTTGCTATAACAAGTCAATGGAAAACAGATGATAAAGATGCTTTGTTCTTTCCAATGTCATTAAACAAATTGATTAAGTTTCAATTGTGAATCTCACTTTGCATGTTTTCTTCCCATTTCTCCCCTGGACTGCATTAGGACTTTTAAGGCATGGTTTAAGATTCAAGGATGAATTTGCCAATACGGGAGTTGATAAATCATGAGCTTTGGCAACATGCTCTTTCTTCTTATCCCTCTCATGGAGTGCCTGTGGCCCTTTAAGGCATGATTTAAGATCTAGAGATGAATATCGCTCTACAGGTATCAGTAAATCATGTGTCTCATGCCCCTTTCTAAAGTTTTCATGCTTATCAAACCAAAAACGAACATTGGCATGACCAAATACATTCTTCTTCTTTACACATCTATAAGCAGAATCTGCATCAGCTTGGTTTAAAAAAACCACTTGGGCTGCACCTGTGTAGAAGAAGAGCTTGGTTTTTGAACAGTCCAATGGCCCAAACAGTAGAAACTTCTTCTCCAGCTGCTCTTTGGAAGGCAGCTTGAAATCTTTTGGGAATTTCATGTGCAATGATTTAGGAAAGCTGTTGTAATTATCACTCATTGAAGATTTTTGAACTTTGCGCGTTAATGTTGAACTTTCTCTCATCAGGGGAGACGAATAATATCTGGTCCACTCAGAGAGATCAGAAATGCCAGGCCGATCAGGCCCCTCCTGATGATGATGTTTATTTTTAAATTCGCACCTTGGTAAAGTCAGGCTGCAACATCCTTTTTCATCAATTTCATAATGAACAAGGCAGTCCTTAGTTTCAGAAACAAACTTTGTGCCACTGTCAGCATGATGAAGAAACAGAGCTTTTTCAGTTGCATTATTTGCAGCATTGACCTCATCATTAGAACAGGTCTGATTACCTGAAGAGCTTATATATTTCATCGTTTGTGCATCCAGCATTTTGTTCAATTTAAAGGAATTATCAGGAGTAGTGGGATGACTAAGCCTCCTTTTCTTTAAGATACTCTTGCAAGCAGCTCTTGTGGGAAGATCTAAGCTGGAAAAAACTTTTGTAGTGTCACTTGTACTGGCATCACTACCAACAAGACTGACCTCGAAAGTACACTGAACGTCAAAACCAAACTTCAATGTTTCATCTTGAGAGTGTATTTCATGTTTATTAGGAAGGTTGATGGCCAACCGGCTTTCTTTGGCTGGTACTGTCTGTAGTATACTGCTATCAACTGAAGATACTAGTACTGCAGCAGAATCATCACATTGATGCTCAACATGAATGCTGATGTCATCTTCTTGTTTCACCTTTTCTTGTCCTAAAGTGGTTCCTGGATTGTCATCACAAGTTAAACATTTCCCTGACTGGACAACATTGACAGCACCTGCAAAATCTAGACTATTTTCCTGAAAGATGTTAGCAGCGCAACAGTGCAGAGAATCTATAGATCGTTCATTTGCATAAAACCTGGTTTCATCAGCTGAAATCTGATGAACATCTCTTGCAGGAGAAAAGCTTTTCTTGCATATAGTCTCTGCATCCATTTCCTCTAATGAAACGCCAGTAGATGAGTTTTGCATTTCAAAATTTTCATCCATACATATATCTGCCCCTGTTGGCACACTCCTGTCAGCTACAGCTTCAAGTTGATTATCCAGCAAACATTTATATTCTTCATCCAAGTTGAGGATACTGAAGTCCACTCTGTTAATCATACAGGTCTCCCGTCCCTCTAGCACTTGCTCTTCAAATACAGCCAAATCCTCTTCTTCTGTTATAACAGAGAAATCATATCCCGGTTCTATGGTTTCTCCGTCTATTTTTGCACTCTTGGATGAGGAATCAAAAATCCCCTGATCTGTACCTGATATGAAATTGAATATATGAATTTACAGAAGTTTAAAGGCCTTATACAAAATAAACATCACATCTGTTTGAAATTTGTAATTCCTAAAAATTATGCATAAGACCCACTGAAACATATAAGCGAACAGAATAGGTTTTTGAACATAGCAATCAACATCAATGTTCTAAAATGCAGTCATGATATGCAGAGGAGTTGAAGAGAAACAAGATGAGTGGAAGCAGAGGTGAGGAGCTGAGTTTTGACAAAAGAGGGGGAGGGTTCACAGGTTGCCAGCCCATCATCATCTAGGGCGATGTTGGTTATGATTTCTTAGGGAGCATCTGCTTGCGGATCCCATAGGATGGCTGGCCCTCTTTAGTTTCTTTTTATTCTCTTCACACAGACAAAATGAGACTTCAAGATGGGTGTGCTGTCAGAAAAGGAATACTATCTTATTTAACTCCTCCCAGCAAAAGAATTCTCAAATTTCACTCAACCCTAAAATGTGGCCTGTTATTATCACTTAGTCGGATATAATCAGTCACTAAGTCTCCTTTAAAAGGATTATTTTCCATGTTAGGACTCATCAAAAGAATCAAGCAAAGTGTGCCCAGTCAAACCTGTTAGATAAAATGATCTTCTGCTTAGGGAAAAAAATGAACATAAAATAACAGCAAGCCTATCTGCTTTGTGCTTGAGACGCGTGTGACAAACTCTTCAAGGGCTCTATGCTGGACTCTCAAGGTCTAAAACAAAATTGATTATATTCTCCTTTTCTTCTGAGTTCTAAAGGTAAGCCTCCTTGCTAAAATTTATACATACATGCATGCATACATATACAGACATATGTACATACATACATACATACATACATACATTAATTAATTATATATAGATAGATATATCCACACACACACATCCCAGAAGTTATCCATCTCAAAGAAGGGAACAGCTTTCCTTTTCTTCTTCTTCTTCATGCTCCTGCATCAATGGAAAGGCAGAGAAGAGGTAGAGAAGAAGAGGTGGAGTTAAGGAGCATAGCACTGTGAGCAATTGTTAGAGAATAAGGTAGAAGAAGAGGC
Organism: Phoenix dactylifera; assembly: GCF_009389715.1. Classification (NCBI taxonomy): domain Eukaryota; kingdom Viridiplantae; phylum Streptophyta; class Magnoliopsida; order Arecales; family Arecaceae; genus Phoenix; species Phoenix dactylifera. The sequence continues at coordinate 25,427 of NW_024068320.1, forward strand.
AATGAAGAAGAGCAATAGCAGTGGGGAAAAAAATATAGCAGCGCACATAACAGCAAGAGTAGTAGCTGAAGATAGAACTAATGGTGGCATAGAAGAGACGGCACTAGAAAAGGAACGAGAGAAGGTGGAAGAGGTGAAGATGGAGAAGAAAGCCAAAATCAGCACCATCAAGCCTTATCCCAAGTCCGAACTATTTAAAGCTGACTGTTAATTCTCATGTGCCAAGTATTCCCATCAGGGCTACTGAGGATCCTAGTATTATTTTGATGCTTACAAAGCCATTGAGGCCATATGGAAATGCTAATGCTATTAACTCAATTAATCCAGTACATAAGTGAGTAAGGAAGAAAGATTTGATACATCCTTGATACGCTTTGCTTGATACATTTAAAAGAACCTTCAAGAATACATCTAAAAACAAATTATATTGGAAGAACTTGAGAAAAGAACTAATTTACAGTTTAATATGCCTTAGAGTCAAGTTCTCTTGATTAAAGCTCAATTCTATTATTTACATGCTTAATGAGCTTAAACTTTAATGTGCTAAACATCCTAAGAAGAAAGAAATGATTTGCAATGTTGTTACTTCATGATTATATGTTTTAAATGCAAATCTAACTTTGAAGTGAAGAATTTCAGTGTTAGAGTCGACCCCACGAAGATTGGAGTCGACCCCGGCACATTTGTCACACTCATGGCACATTCTGGCACAATGGCACAAGTAGCACAGAGCTTGGATCGACCCCAAGAAACCATGAGCCGACCCCAACTTCAGCCATCTGAAAATACCGTCTTCTGGAATTTACTGAGAGGGCCGACCCCAAGAAACCTCGAGCCGACCCCAGGTGGAGCCGACCCTAAGAAACCTCGAGCCGACCCCAGTGGAGCCGACCCCAATGAAAGTGGAGCCAACCCCAAGAAATCAAGAACCGACCCCAACAAGACAAGGAAGAAACTGGATTCCCTGAAAACACTGTAGTTGGGTCGACCCCAAGGAAAGTGGAGCCGACCCCAGTGGAGCCGACTCTAGAGAAGCCAGAGCCGACCCCAAGCTTCCAATGCAAAAATTACGTTTCCTGAAAACACTATAGCGGAGCCGACCTCAGAAAATTGGGGCTGACCCCAATGGGGCCGACCCCAGAAATGTTGGAGCCAACCCCAGCCTGGAACGCAGAAAACATGGTCTCTGGATTTCCTGAGAGGGTCGATCCCAGAAGAGTAGGGGTCGACCCCAGTGAAGGTGGAGTCGACCCGAGCAGAATTGGGGTCGACCCAAGCACGACTGACAGCATAACGGCTAGTTGTGCAGAAATACTTTTTGGGCTTCCAACGGCTATAAACGGTTAGTTTCTTCAATCCAATGGCTAGGAAGGATTATTTGGAGGTTGGAGAAGTATTTAAGAGCCACCATTCATCAAGGGAAGAGATCTTGGTGGAATAAAAAAGTGCATTCAAGAGAAAAGCCAAGTTTAGAGAGATTTATCTTTTTGATTCATCCCAAATCCAAAAGAAGTGTGTTGAGCAGAATTCAAGTGCCTTCAAGAGCTCAACCAATTCATTGAAGAGTGAAGCAATTTCAGCAAAGAAGAGAAGAGAATCTACAAAGCGATAATTATTTTCTTATCTCTTCTTTTAGTACATAATTGTCTATTTGCTCATTTAGGAGCTTTAAACTTCCTTTCTATTTTTCTTTGTAAGGTTGTTGGTGAGCCCGTAAAACCAACAGTATAGGTTTGTTGGTGAGCCCGTAAAACCAACGGTTAGGTTGTTGGTGAGTCCGCAAAACCAACATAGGTTATTGGTGATCCCAGAAAACCAAATTGTAAAGGTTTTGGATTGTGAGCCCGGAAAACAATCCAACTGTAATCCGAAGGATTATAGTGAATTTCCAAGAAGAGGCTTGGGGAGTGGACGTAGGTGCTTGGGGCGCACCGAACCACTATACATTGTTTTGTTTGTGTTCTGCTTGTTCTTGTATTTATTCTTGCTTTAGGGTAAGTTCACATAAGTAACTTAAGAAAGCTTCCACCGCTCTTAACAAGAAAATTTTTAAAGCACCAAAAATTTAGAAAAACCCAATTTACCCCCCCTCTTGGGTTGTCACCTTAGGCAACAAGTGGTATCAGAGCAGGTGCTCTAAGGTTAATTGTTGATCTTACGATCAAGAGCCAAAGATCATGAAAACTCAAATAGATAGTTTTCTAGGAGATGGACAATTAATTGATAGACCTCCACTATTTAATGGCATAAACTATACACATTGGAAAGCACGCATGCGCATTTTCATTCAAGCATATGACTACGATCTATGAAATATCATACGATGGGCCACACACAAACATCAATCATGATAAGAAAATGGCTCAGCAAAATGCAAAGGCCATAAGTATTCTATATTGTGCATTAGATGATAGTGAATTTAATTGCATATCTTTTTGCACAACTGCTAAGAAAATATGGAATATGCTTGAAGTCAAATATGAATGTACTAACAAATTTGAAACATCATGTGCAGAAAAAGAGCAGTATCATATTGCAAATCCATGCTTTATGGCACATGAAAATGAGATACATGAGGTACATGCTGAAACTGAAAGCGATTTTACATTTGATGAACTTCATGATGCTTTTTCTGATTTGTATTTAGAATATAAGAAACTTATTTGTAAGAACAAAAACTTGAAGAATGAAAATCAAATCCTAATAGATGAAAAACTGAAACTAACTAATAAAACTGAAATCTTAATTAAAGAAAATAAGCAACTAAATCAAAGAAATCAACTTCTCACTAAGAGCCATGATAGACTTAAGAAGAACAATGAATTGCTTTCAGAAGATAATGAAAAATTAACTAAAGAAGTTGATAATTTGAAACCTATTGTTGAAAGATTCACTCTCAGCTCTGAAAAACTGAATTTAATGATAGAAAACTCAAGAGCTGTATATGACAAAGCTGGAGTAGAATATCAAGCTTGGTACATCCAAAAATCTTTCAAGAATATGTTTGTTAAAGCCTCTTTTGTCCATCCTAAAATAGTTTTTCACAAATCTGGTAAAATTAATAAACAGAAACAGAAAACTGAAAATTCATTATCTGTTAAATCTATGTTGTTTAAATTTAACAAAAGTAAGCAGAAGTATATTACTTGTAATCCTAAAACCTGTAAACTAATAAACAAAATGGCAATTAAGAGAATATGGATTCCAAAAGGAACAATTATTGCTAATCTGCAAGGACCTAAAAAGGCTTGGGTCCCCAAGTTGAAAACCTGATTATTTTTCAGCAGGCGTGTCTAGCTACCCAAGACTCTAATGAAAGATATTATCTGGACAATGGGTATTCTAGACACATGTTAAAGAATGAAACTTAAAATATGATTAAGAAAAGCAATTAAAATGAAAGAAATAAATTCAAATCCCTCCATCTTTCTATTTTTTTACTTTACTTATCGATGGATAATTTGCTAATGCTTAATCTATTTTCTTAGAATAACTCCTTGAATTCTTTATATGCTTGATTAAGAGTTGTTTTAATATCCATGGCATTATCCTCTATTGATCATAAATATAAGAATGTGTACTTGGTATATTTTTACATATATGCATTAAGAATACCAAAATTAAAGAGACTAGCTTTGGCATATAAAATAAACTCATACTAGTATGGAGTTAATTTCAAAAGACCTTGTCATTGGTTCACTTAGATTAATTTTTGCAAGATCAAAGTTTGCTATGTATGCCATCTAGAAAAACAAATTAGAATCATTTCTAAATCTGAAAACATTGTTTTCACCTCTTAGTCTTTGAAAATTCTCCATAAGAACTTATTTGGATCTCTAGGATTGTGAACCTAGGAGATAAGCTGTCTGATTTTGTAATTGTGGATAATTTCTCAAAGCTAACATTGGTTTTGTTCTTGGCACTTAAATTAAAATAATTTTTTGCATTGGCACAAACTTACAAAAGGTTTCAAATGAAAAAGATTTGCAAGCTGTGAAAATAAATAAGTATCATGGCACAGTTTTGAAAACCAATTTGTTAATAAGGTTTACACAGAAAATGGTATTGAATACAATTATTTTTGCACCAAGAACACTATTGCATATAGGGGTTATAAAATATATAAAAATAGAACCCTTGAAAAATTTGTGTAAGGACAATGCTTTGTGATAGCAGTTGATTAATGCTATCATCATAGCTTGTCATATTATAAAGTTTCTATTAAATCTATTTTTGAAGGAAACCCCATATGAACTGATGAAAAACAGAAAATCAAATGTTGCATATCTTCATGTTTTTTCATTTATACATGTTATGTTCTCAAAAATGAAAGATATGCCAAATCTGATAAAACAAGTATTTCTTTGGATATTACTCTTCAAGCAATGTATATAAAATATTCAATGAAAAGATACTAGTTGTATAAATATTAATTCATATTATTCTTATTAAAACTAGATCTTTTATTGAGAATATGGTTTGTCATTTTGCTTCTATTTAAAAGACATTAAGAAGAATGAACAAGATGATAATTGGTTAAGTTAAACTAAATCATTTTGAAAGGAATAAAATTTGAAATCTTGTTGAAGAATCTGAAAATTTTTTATATTTGGAACAAAATTGAGTTTTTCAAAAACACACTTAATAAAGAAGAATTGGTGATTACTAAAAGAATTAATCAGAAAAGATAAAATAGATCTTGATAAAATCTTTGCATGATTAGAAGCCAAAGATCACTACTTTCATTTGATTGTTTTATGAGACTTGTATTTTGTCAAATGAATGTGTAGAATGAACTTCTGTGTGGTTATATCATTAAAATTTTTATGTAAAAATAACCATCTATATTTGAAAAATAGTCATTACAAACATGATAAAGTACTATTTGATTTAGAACAAGCACCAAGAGCATGATATGAAAGATTAAGTAAAGTTTTTTTAATATCATAATTGCTCAAATATATATTGATAACATTATTTGTGTTGCTACTAATGAAGCTTTATGTAAAGTTTTTACTAAGCTCATGCAGGGTGAGTTCGAAATGAGTAAAATGGATGACTAATCTTTCCTCTCGAACTCCAAACTAAGACAAATAAGAAAGAGGATCTTCATTGGCCAAAGTAAGTTCACAAGAATATTCTTATAGAAGTTTGGCATGAAGAAAGGTATGTCTATGACCCCATCTTGTAGAGTTTAAAAATGATGAGCAAGGTAATTCTATTGTTTGAAGCTGTATTACTATATCATACAGCTTGTAGGCCAAATTGTATGCTCATTTTGTGCTTATATGCAAAGATATCAAACTAATTCTAATGAATTACATTTAATTGATGTCAAAAGACTCATAAAAATCTGTTAAGAAAATAAAACTAAATACTCCAGTCTTAAGTAAAAGCAAAACAAGCATAATATATTCAGCACATTTGTGAGAATTATGTGAGCATTCTTTTGAAAGGGATAAAATCTGTAATAAACTATATTTAAACAGGAAAAGTTTGGAATGAACATTTTTAAAGGGAACGGTTTAACCTTTCTATATTGCTCATCATAGGGATGGTGCCAATGGAGAGGCTAGTGATAGTACCCGGCACTATTTGACCCAACTATTCGGTGTAGGGCATATTAGGAACGGCACAAGAGGAAGGCTAGTGGTGGTACCTCGTGCCCCTTCCAACTCTACCGAATAGGGAGAAAATAGAGTATAGAGCATAGAAAAGTAAAACCAAAAAGAAATGAAGATCAGAATGCTCACTGAGTGCTTAAAGGAAGAAATTCAAAAATGAGGAAATGAATGATAAGATAAATAAAAGTGTATAAAAAGTTTGTAAAAAAAAACCAATTGAAGTTTCCTTCACTTGAAAACACACCTTAAGGATAAAATCAGTGCAGAATTATGTTTAAATAGAGGAAGCTTATTTTAAAAAGAATTGATTTTGATCCTTGACATGCTTGTTCTAAATGTTTTAATACATGATGTTATGACTAAATGCATATTATGTTTTGCATGCGGCATGATGTTTTTGAATTATAGGTTCTCAATATTCAGATAACAAAGATCTTCCTTAAATATAATTTGTAATGTTCCAATGCTTGAATCTTTGAAATACTACATAAAATTTTTATAAGTATTATTAAAAAAAATTTAGATTTGTCGTTCATGATCATCTTTGAAATCTGAAAGTTGAATAGACTTACAAAAAGGAGAAAAGAAAGATATTTCTATTTAGGCAAAATGAATTGATCTTGATCTATATTTCTACTTGCCTAACTTTGGCACATAATGTCCTAATACTTGTTAAAATGTCCTCCAATTTGTACCAAAACTCAACATTAAAAATAAAAATTCTAAATGTGCTATGATGTACTTGAAATATGTATTTTTAATCTTAATGACTTAAGATGAGCTACAATGTAGAAGATACATATCTCAAATTATAAATTTTGAAAGCCTCCTTGAAAATTCTTATGAAATTCAGAATATGATCTAGTATAAAAGTTTAAACTTCATATAAAATGCTTATATCTTTGCATTTTTGTAATTTTCATTATATGCTTCAAAGATTGCATCATGCTGGAGAATAATTTACTATGATTCTTAGATAAAAACTACAGCTTAAGAAAAATAGAATTAATTTTGATACTTTGGTTGTTTGCTCCGATACGCATCTGAAATATATCATTTTTTATCTTATAAGTGTACTGAAATTGGTCTAAATGATGTGTTTTTTCAATGATCTTGATTGCGAACAAATGTTTCTAAACATATGATGTTATTTTGATATTAAAAAGATTTATCGTACTTCATATATACATTGCTGAAAAACTATGACTAAGAAATTAATATTTTGAATATACACTCCTGCATAATTAAATGCTTCTATCATTAAAAAGAAAAGCTATTTTTAAGAAGAGAGTTATTGATCCTAAAGCTTAAAATATTTCAACTCACTCCAATAATTCTTATAGGAAAGAAATGTAATTACTTTTGAAAGAAATTTGAGCTTCAAAAGAATTATCTTCTGATTAATATTTCCATACATATTAAAAAAAAATAAGAGGAAACATAATTTGTTCTTGAAAGATTAAAAAGAGTGATTGCTATAAATTTTGAAAAATTCTGGATCACTCTACATTCTTGATATTATAAAATTTCAGTTTTATTCACGCTTCTCATTAAAATCTAAAATTCATAAAAGAAAAGAGAGTTCGAAGAAAAATGCATCTTTTAAGGGGGAGCTTTAAATACTCAATCTCTTTATTGAAAATTATCCTAAAATTCTAAACTTTCAAATGGAAAATCCTTCAAAATCCAAATTTGAAAATCCTTGTGATACACCTTGAGGCTTGTTGTTTAATTAATAAATCTTGTGTATCAATCATGAACCAAATTGTTGATCTTAAAGTGCCTCTTATTTGATATATATATATATATATATATATATATATAAAATCAGCTTGAAACGTAATATTTTATATTTGATTCATAATCATTTGTGTCAATTTCTGCATATAACTGTTTTACTTGCAAAGCATGAATAGATCTCAAGAGCTTTACATAAATAAAAGAAAACTGAATGTTCTTAAAGCTAAATCATTAAAAGTTACTTTATACAAATTTGGCAAAGACCTTAGTATGCTTTTAATGTCCAATTGGTTTCAAATTGATATCAATTTAAGCATATTTTGGTATCAGACTTTGTGCTTCATTCAATATCTCTTGAAAGTTGGATCTCTATCTATATTTTATCAATAAATCATTTATTTTGAAAACTAATTGAAAAAGATTCCATCTACACTTGATTTGAAAACTAACTTTGGAATCTATATTTAGAGATCTCTTTTGGCTTGTATCTCCAATAACTCATTCTTAAAGCCAAATTTTTCATCCTTGATTTTGATGATATTATTTCAGGTTTACTATTTCTAAGAGAGAGATAAAAGAACTTTAAAAGCATTTTAAGATCATCAAATTTGCTGTGATCTCATCAAGATTTGCTCTGATTCATTCTGAAATCATCTTAATTGGCTCTGATCTATATTCATTATCTTGCCCTGACAGTATTACCTTGAGTCACATAATTCATATTCTTACAATAATTTGGCATGCAATGAATGAAATATTATCTTGTGCTTAATGTTTCATTATTTTGCAATCCTTTTGATGTTGTCAAAAAGGAAAAAAAATATCTGAGTATATGCTCATAATAAAGCATGTTCATTATGACTAGTGTCTTCTAGATTTTGTATTTGTTTTGACTAGTATCTACTCTTTGTTATTGTCTGCATTTCTTCTCTAGAATATTATACTTTTGGCAAAGATGGTGAAATACATTTTTTCTTTACTCATGATCTTTGTATCATTACAATACTATCCATTGCTATTCATTATTTTTGATGATGACAAAAAGGGGGAGAAAGTATAAGAGAGAAACTAGAAACAAAAATTCTATAAGAAAGATAATTCTATAAAAAAAGACTGTATAAGGAAGAAAATATAAAAGGTATATATTGTATACTTACGGGGGAGACATGTATTATACACTTAAGGGGGAGACATTTGACAAAGAGAAAATCTGAATCTGGCACATAATCAGAGAGATTTTTCTTGCCTCGATAATAGCTTGAAACTCTTGCTTTAAGAGGGAGCAAAGCTAAAATTCATTAGGCATTCTACTTGGATAAGATAGGAGGAAATTTTGGTTCATTGATACATTCTCTAAATTGGACTATTTGAAACTTTTACACCAAAAGCATTTCCTATACATTAAACCTTACTTCTCACATGAATATCAATTTGCTTATACTCAATGTTTTGTAATCATCAAAAAGGGGGAAATTGAGGATCCTAGTGTTATTTTGATGCTTACAAAGCCATTGAGGCCATATGGAAGTGCTAATGCTATTAACTCAATTAATCCAGTACATAAGTGAGTAAGGAAGAAAGATTTGATGCATCCTTGATACGCTTTGCTTGATACATTTAAAAGAACCTTCAAGAATACATCTAAAAACAAATTATATTGGAAGAACTTGAGAAAAGAACTAATTTACAGTTTAATATGCCTTAGAGTCAAGTTCCCTTGATTAAAGCTCAATTATATTATTTACATGCTTAATGAGCTTAAACTTTAATGTGCTAAACATCCTAAGAAGAAAGAAATGATTTGCAATGTTGTTACTTCATGATTATATGTTTTAAGTGCAAATCTAACTTTGAAGTGAAGAATTTCAGTATTAGAGTCGACCCCACGAAGATTGGAGTCGACCCCGGCACATTTGGCACACTCATGGCACATTCTGGCACAATGGCACAAGTAGCACAGAGTTTGAGTCGACCCCAAGAAACCATGAGCCGACCCCAACTTCAGCCATTTGAAAATACAGTCTTCTGGAATTTACTAAGAGGGCCGACCCCAAGATTTCTTGAGTCGACCCCAGGTGGAGCCGACCCTAGGAAACCTTGAGCCGACCCCAGTGGAGCCGACCCCAATGAAAGTGGAGCTGACCCCACGAAATCAAGAACCGACCCCAACAAAACAAGAAACTGGATTCCCTGAAAACACTGTAGCTAGGTCGACCCCAAGGAAAGTGGAGCTGACCCCAGTGGAGCTGACCCTAGAGAAGCCAGAGCCGACCCCAAGCTTCCAATGCAAAAATTACGTTTCCTGAAAACAGAAAATTAGGGCCGACCCCAGAAATGTTGGAGCCGACCCCAGTCTGGAACGCAGAAAACATGGTCTCTGGATTTCCTAAGAGGGTCGACCCCAGAAGAGTAGGAGTCGACCCCAGTGAAGGTGGGGTCAACCCGAGCAGAATTGGGATCGATCCGAGCACGACTGACAGCATAACGGCTAGTTGTGCAGAAGTACTTTTTAGGCTTCCAACGGCTATAAACGGCTAGTTTCTTCAATCCAATGGCTAGGAAGGACTATTTGGAGGTTGGAGAAGTATTTAAGAGCCACCATTCATCAAGGGAAGAGATCTTGGTGGAATAAAAGAGTGCATTCAAGAGAAAAGCCTAGTTTAGAGAGATTCATCTTTTTGATTCATTCCAAATCCAAAAGAAGTGTGTTGAGCAGAATTCAAGTGCCTTCAAGAGCTCAACCAATTCATTGAAGAGTGAAGCAATCTCAGCAAAGAAGAGAAGAGAATCTACGAAGCGATAATTATTTTCTTCTCTCTTCTTTTAATGCATAATTGTCTATTTGCTCATTTAGTAGCTTTAAACTTTCTTTCTATTTTTCTTTGTAAGATTATTGGTGAGCCCGTAAAACCAACGGTTAGGTTGTTGGTGAGCCCGCAAAACCAACATAGGTTATTGATGATCCCGGAAAACCAAATTGTAAAGGTTTTAGATTGTAAGCCCGGAAAACAATCCAACTGTAATCCGAGGGATTATAGTGAATTCCCAAGGAAAGGCTTGGGGAGTGGACGTAGGTGCTTGGGATGCACCGAACCACTATACATTGTTTTGTTTGTGTTGTGCTTGTTCTTGTATTTATTCTTGCTTTATATTTGATTCTTGCTCTAGGGTAAGTTCACACAACTTAAGAAAGCATCCACAGCTCTTAACAAGAAAACTTTTAAAGCACCAAAAATTTAGAAAAACCCAATTCATCCCCCCTCTCTTGGGTTGTCACCTTGGGCAACAGCTACCAACGATGTTATTGCAAGCATGTCTATGTACTTTCCGCAATTTCTATCCATGTCATCTTAGGCCTTCCCCTGCTATTCCAACATTCTTCCATAAAGACTGAAGCAGGCCTCCATACTGTCGCCTCAAATCTTCATCTTACATGCATTCACCATCTAACCTGGTTCTCCATGGATTACTAATTAATTGGTGCTCTTCATTAATATATAAAATATACTCTACCTTTTTTGGTTTAACTACACATCCATCACAAGACTCTCATCCGTTGCATACAGCTTGTTTTCTTCAAGTCAACCTTGTGTCATCAGCCAACATCCCCAACTCGATATCAGGAGTCCACCTCCCACCTTTTCTACACAATGCCCTCCCTTCTTTCTTTATTTCTCCTCCTTTCCTCCCTCTTGATAAGAGCACTAAGTACTTGGGGAAGAGAAACAAAAGATGAGAGGGTTTTAGCACCCAAAGTAACTGTTTAAGAAACACCTGATCCACTTTGTGGAGTGATTGATTATACCCCTATTTGATTTTGATGAGCTCAAAGCATTTGAGTATATTTCATGTTGTACTAATGAATTCAATCTACTGTTTCAGGCGAATATATGTGAATTTATGTTTAAGTGCGTCGAGCCTTGGTTCAAAATAATTTGGCTAAGTGTTGAACTCAATTGAACCAAAGTCTGAAGCTCGAGTTGACTCCGGAAGATTGCAAGTCGACTCTAAGTGTTTCAGAGGTTCTGGCACAAGCTCAAGTCGACTTCGGTACACTACGAATCGACTCCGACTGAGAACAGACAGAAGGACAGAAAGATGAATTTCTGACCCTGTCACCGAGTCGACTCCGAAGATTTCGAGTCGACTCCGATGCTTGCCGAGTCGACTCCCGACGGTTCCGAGTCGACTCCAAAGGGTAACAGACAGAGAGACAGAACAATGGTTTTTAGACCCTGTTACCGAGTCGACTCCAGAAGGTTACAAGTCGACTCCGATGTTTGGCGAGTTGACTCCCAGTTATGTCCAAGTCGACTCCCAGAGGAAAGCAAGTCCAAAAGGCAGAGAACCATTTTCGGAGACCCTGTGAACGAGTCGACTCCAAGTGTTCCAGAGTCGACTCCCAAATCAGCCGAGTCGACTCCAACAAAGTGCGAGTCGACTCCGAGGCAGTTCAGATCAACAGACAGAACCATTTTTGGAGACCCTATAAACGAGTCGACTCCAAGTGTTCCAGAGTCGACTCCCAAGTCAACCGAGTCGACTCCAACAAAGTGCGAGTCGACTCCAAGACAGTTCAGATCAACAGACAGAGGATCGGCTTTTCGGACTCTAAGAGCCGAGTCGACTCCAAGAGAACCCGAATCGACTCGAGAGAGAAAAGCAGAGAAATGGATTTCTAGAACCCTGAGAACGAGCCGTCTCCAAAAGTGCCGAATCATCTCCAGATATTGGCGAGTCGACTCCAGGTTTGGTCCGAGTCGACTCCAGGACGGGACAGCACTTTAATTCAAATCCTGAACAGTGGGCGAGTCGTCTCCAGTGAAGCATGAGTCGACTCCAACAACAGTCGAGTCGACTCCAGATCGAGCGAGTCGACTCCAACCCCAACGGATACATTGTCAGGATGTGCAGACTGTACAGAACGACTACAAATCAGTGTCTAACGGCTATTTTCCGTACGGAACAGTTTCAATAGCCAGAGTAAACAGTAGTAGACAAGGATTGAGCTATTTCATTGTGTGCATTAAAGCTTTTCAACTACCAAGATCCTCTAGAGTGACAATACAAGCAAAAGAAGGAAGAAGTGCATTCAACTCAACCCAACAAGTACTTCCTTCGCAATTAAGGCTCTACTACTGTCATTCAATCTTCTGTGCATTCAAGAGGAGACTCAAAAATCGAGAAGCCCCTACTTCCTCTTCCGAAATCTATTTGAGGGCTTCTAACCTTTCTCTATTAATATTGTTCACATTTGCTTTTTTGAAGCTTTCCTTGTGATTTTTCCAAACTGTTTTTCTTACTTAATTCAATCAGGGGATTGAATCAAGGGTGGTAAAGTTTGTTGGTGAGCCAAAGTTAAAACCAACGGTGTAAAAGTTTGATTATGATCCCGAAAAAATAATCGGGTGGTTCTAGTTGGTGAGCCTGTGAAAACCGACCGAGTTCGTTGTGATCTCGCGAAAACAAATTGGGTTGTGAACTTGTAAAACAACCGGCTGTAATCCTAGGGATTATAGTGAACTTCCAAGTGCGGCTTGGAAAGTGGACGTAGGAGCAAGAGTTGGCTCCGAACCACTATAAAGTCTCTTGTGTTTGTATTGATTAATTGTCTCTTCCACTCTCTCCATTCACTACATCTAGTAATCTATTTAACCTGCTTGCAATAGATTTATTTAATTACTCATTAAGTTTTAATTTGTCAAGAATTAATTAAAACCCAATTCACCCCTCCTCTTGGGTTGTCTTTTTGGGCAACAAGTGGTATCAGAGCAGGTGCTCTTATATCGATTGGTGTTCCAATCCCTAAAAGAGTAAAAGATTAAAATGACAACCCCTTTTGGATCTTCCCTTAGTGAAGGGCAATCCACCAATAGGCCTTCATTGTTCAATGGAACTAACTACACCTATTGGAAAAGCTAGGATGAGGATATTTATCAAAGCCCAAGACTATGATATTTGGAGCATCATAGTTAATGGACCATATACTCCTCTATCTATGTAGATAACATTGCCATATCCAAGCTTGAAAAAGATTGGGATGATAACGATAGAAGAAAGGCACAACTAAATGCCAAAGCAATGAATGTACTTTATTGTGCCTTGGATCCTAATAAATTCAATAGAATCTCTACTTGCAATTCTGCAAAAGAGATATGGGATAGGCTTGAAGTGACCCACGAGGGCACAAATCAAGTCAAGGAATCTAAAATAAACATGCTAGTTCATAAATATGAACTATTTAAAATGGAGTCTAATAAAACCATCTCTTGCATGTTTACTCGATTTACTGATATTGTCAACGGCCTAAAAAGTCTTGGCAAAAGTTATACTAACAGTGATCTTGTCAGAAAAATTCTTCGCTCTTTACCAAGGTCATGGGAAGCCAAAGTCACAGCAATCCAAGAAGCAAGGGACTTGAACAAGCTGCCACTCGAGGAGCTTCTTGGATCCCTAATGACGCATGAGCTCACAATGAAACAACACAGCGAAGAAGAATCCTCTCATAAGAAAAAGGTAATGGCCCTCAAATCTACTTCTAACAAGGATCTATCTTGCAGTAGCAGCAGCGAGGAAGAAGACAATGAGGAAGATGAAGAAGAGCGCTCTTCTCGTGCGAAAGTTCAGAAGATTCATCAACCGGAAGAAATCCTTTCATCATAAGAGAGGTTCCTCAAGTTCCTTCAACAAGGATAAAGGTAAGGAAAGAGAAAGTGAGGAAATCGAATGCTATGAATGCAAGAAGCCGGGACATTTCAGAGTCGACTGTCCCTTGCTGAAGAAGGGTAACAAATAAAGAAAAAGAAAGCTCTTGTCTCCACCTTGACAGACTCCGATCAATCATCATCATCATCGGATGAGGAACAAGAGGAAAAGACCAATCTTTGCTTTATGGCAAATGAAAATGAGGTAACATCTGAAACTCATTTAGATTTTACTTTTGAAGAATTGTATGATGCCTTTAATGAGCTAATGGATGAGTATAAATCAATAAATCTTAAAAACAAAGATTTGAGGCTAACTAATCAATCCTACAGTCATAAAAATGACAATCTGACTAAGGAAAAGGATTCCATTGTTAAGAAGAACTTAGAACTTAAAACAAGCAACCAATTGCTAACTCAAAAGAACTGTACCCTAATTAAAGACAAAGAAAAACTAAAGAAATTTCAGAACTTAAAAATAATAATCAAACTCTAAAAGATAACCTTACAAAAAACTTAAGCTTACTAAAAACAGAAAAACTGAACTTAACAAAAGAACTTGAAAAATATAAACCTATTGTTGAGAAGTTTACCTATAGCTCTGAAAAATTAGAAATGATTCTTAATAATCAAAGAGCGGTGTTTAATAGAGCCTGTTTAGGGTATAAGCCAAAGAATAAGCAAAAATTTCTTAAAAACTTTTTTGTAAAAGCCGGGGAAAGTAAAACTAAAAATGTAACTTGTTTCTGTTGTGGAAAAGTAGGACATAAAGCTAATATGTGTGACCATAGAAAAATAAAAGCTAAAAGAAATATTAAAAAGGTTTGGATTCCAAAAGGAACCAACATAGCTAACCTTGAAGGACCCAAGAAAACTTGGGTACCTAAGATTATATGATTTCCTTGTGTAGGAGTGTCTTGCAGCCAAGCTTAATAAAAACTGTTGGTACTTGGATAGTGGCTGCTCAAGACACATGACGGGTGACAAGGAGCAATTCTTCATCCTAGAACCTAAGAAAGGAGGTGTGGTGACTTTTAGAGATGATAACCAAGGTCACATCATGGGTATTGGTAAGATACAAATCACACCTTCAACCTTTATCGATAATGTTCGGTTTGTAGATGATATTAAGCACAATTTACTTAGCATTAGTCAACTATGTGATAAAGGTTTTGACGTATTGTTTAAGCCATCTATGTGCATCATAACCAACTCAACTAACAATAGTTTAGTTTTCAAAGGACTAAGACGTGGCAATGTTTATGTAGTAGATCTTGATAATCTTGCTAAAAACAGCCATTGCTTAGTAGCTAATGATACTAAGCTTAGTGAGGAAAGTTGGTTATGGCATCGTAAATTAGGTCATGCAAGCATGGACACATTATCTAAATTAGTTAAAAGAGATTCCGTGATTGGTTTGCCAAAGCTGAAATTTGAGAAAAACAAAATCTGTAAAGCATGTCAATTTGGCAAACAATCTAGAAGCTCTTTTAAGTCCATAAATTATGTCTCTACAACTAAACCCCTTGAGCTACTTCACATGGACCTTTTTGGACCAACTAGGACCACAAGCCTTGGTGGAAACAAGTATGAACTTGTCATAGTTGATTTTTCTAGATACACATGGGTCATGTTTTTAGCTCATAAGGATGAAGCATTTTCAGTTTTTAAGAAATTCCACAAGGAGGTAACAAATACAAAAATTAGTTCAGTTATAGCAATTAGGAGTGATCATGGAACGGAATTTGAAAATCATCTATTTGATGAATTCTGTAGTAAAAAGGGAATAACTCATAATTTCTCTGCACCTAGGACACCACAACAAAATGAAGTTGTGGAAAGAAAGAATAGAACCCTAGAGAAAATGGCTAGGACCATGTTGTGTGAAAGTGACCTCCCAAAGTATTTTTGGGAAGAAGCCATTAACACATCATGTCATATAATAAATAGAGTTCTATTAAGACCAATTATAAAGAAAACACCTTACGAACTTTGGAGAGATAGAAAGCCCAAAGTAAACTACTTTCATGTGTTTGGCTGTAGGTGTTTCATTCATAATAATGGCAAAGATAACTTAGGTAAATTTGATTCTAAATCTGATGAAGGTATCTTTTTGGGATATTCTACATCGAGTAAGGCTTATAGAGTCTTCAACAAAAGAACCCTTGTTATTGAAGAATCCATCATGTTGTTTTTGATAAGTCTAATAATGCTTCCTCCAGCAAGAGAGTAGTATTTGATGATGATGCAGGAATAATTGAAGAAAAGATGGATCACATAACTCTACAAGAGGATGAACCCAAGCAAGTTGAAGAAACTTCAACAAGCCAAGAGGTAATTGCCGAACATGGGCTTACAAAGGCTTGGAGGTATGCTCACGGTCATCCTAAAGAGTTAATCTTAGATGATCCATCTCAACCTGTTAGAACTAGAGCCTCTCTTAGAAACTTAAATAATCATCTTGCATTTGTTTCACATTTAGAACCTAAAAACATTAAAAAAGCTGAAAGTGATGTAAATTGGATAAATGCTATGCAAGAGGAACTTAACCAATTTACAAGAAATAAAGTATGGAACTTAGTTGAAAGACCCATTGAATACTCAATAATAGGAACTAAATGGATATACAAAAATAAACTTGATGAAAATGGAGTTGTGATTAGAAACAAGGCTAGACTAGTAGCAAAGGACTATAATCAAGAAGAAGGTATAGACTTTGATGAGACTTTTGCTCCTGTAGCTAGACTTGAGGCAATTAGATTGTTACTAGCATTTGCATGTTATAAAGATTTTAAATTATTCCAAATGGATGTAAAAAGTGCCTTCTTGAATAGGTATATCAATGAGGAGGTTTATGTAGAACAACCTCCTAGTTTTAAGAATCATCAATATCCCAAACATGTTTATAAACTAAATAAAGCACTTTATAGTCTAAAACAAGCTCTTAGAGCATGGTATAAAAGACTTAGCAAATTTCTGTTAGACCATGAATTTTCTAGAGGAAATGTTGATACAACCCTATTTTTGAAAAAGAAAAACAAAAATATGCTAGTAGTGCAGATTTATGTAGATGATATTATTTTCGGTGCTACTAACAATCGCCTTTGCGAAGAGTTTGCTGAATTAATGCAGAGTTAATTTGAGATGAGCATGATGGGAGAATTGAACTACTTCCTCGGACTTCAAATCAAACAATCCAAGGAAGGGATTTTCATCAATCAAGCTAAATACATCAAGAAAATGCTAAAGAAGTTTGATATGGATGGAAACAAGTCAATTGGCACTCCCATGAGCTCATCATGCAAATTAGACAAAGATGAATCAGGTAAATCAGTAGATCAAAAGCTGTATAGAGGTATGATAGGATCATTATTATATCTTACAGCAAGTAGACCTGATATCATGTTTAGTGTATGCATGTGTGCTAGATATCAATCTAATCCTAAGGAATCACACCTAATTGCAGTTAAGAGAATTTTTAAATATCTAATAGGAACAAAAAATATAGGTCTATGGTACTCTAAAGAATCAAGCATAAACTTAATAGGGTACACTGATTCAGACTTTGCTGGTTGTAAACTTGATAAAAAAGCACCAGCGGGTCATGTCAATTTTTAGGAGAAAACTTAATTTCATGGTTTAGCAAGAAACAAAACTCGGTTGCACTATCTACGGCTGAAGCCGAATATGTTGCTGCCGGGAGCTGTTGTGCTCAAATTTTATGGATCAAGCAACAACTTGAAGATTATGGCATTAAACAAGATAAGATTCCCATAAATTGTGATAATACAAGTGCCATAAATCTAACTAAAAATCCAATTCAACGCTCAAGAACTAAACATATTGAGATAAGACATCACTTCATAAGAGATCATGTGTTAAATGGTGATGTGATGCTTGAATTTGTTTGTACTGATGATCAACTTGCTGATATCTTCACAAAACCTTTGAGTGAAGATCGATTTTGTATTCTTAGAAGAGGATTAGGAGTGATTGATCCATTTTTGTGATACTCTCCTATAATTTATTGATTTTGATGATTAGCTTATGTTGGATATAGGATTTCTCGTCTATGATCATCAAATCAATCCTTAAGTTCTAAAGATTTCCATATCTCTCTCCTTTGGCACGGAATTAACTGAGTTTTTGGTTATGTGCCAGAGTTCGAGTCGACTCGAATAAATATTAGAGTCGGCACGTGGGCGAGTCGACTCGCGCATGTTTAGGAGTCGACTCGAGGTCGAGTCGACTCGCGCATGCTGAGGAGTCGACTCGAGGTCGGAAATCCGACTTTTAACCCTAAGCGAAATATTTTTTCTCCACTTCTATTTTCAGCCGCCACTGTTCAAAAGCCCTAGAGTCGTCTCCTACATCATCTTAGGGCCCAAAACCTAGAATATTTTTGCTCTCTTGACCTCCCTACCTACCCAGGGTTAGTTAGGGAATTCTATGGGACCGTCACACGGGGTGGCGGTGGTATTCAAGGGACAGTAGAAAATGTCCCTATCTTTGTCTCGGAGAATCTCATTGCTCGAGTCCTCCACCTCTCTTGCGAGGAGATTGCTCTCACGCATCCTACCGATAGGACAGAGGCCCTTACGGCCATTTTAGGGAGACCACCCCAATCCCCTATAGAGGAGGTGTTCGCAAATCAGCTTTCGGCTGAAATGCGACTCCTCCTGAGCATAATCACTAGGACCCTTTTTCCTAATACTGGTAGGTTTGACTTCGTTTCAGAAAAAGACCTAGCTTTGATGTTCTATATTTTACATGACATCCCCCTGAACTTCCCCAAACTCATCTATAGATATGTTTGTGAACCCCTAGACAAACCCAGGTTGAGTCTCCCTTATGGCATGCTTTTCACACTCATCTTTAGGGAGTTAGAAGTCCCTATCCCTGAGGGAGAACCCTCTCACTCCCTCAGACACACTGACCACATGGGTGAGAGGACTCTCCACCGAATAGGTTTCCACAAGGTGGAGGGTGTCTGGATTAGGAGGACATCCACATCCACACCATCTGACCCCACTACTCATTACTCACCTAGCTCTGATCATGACCAGGACCACTCCACAGATCCTTCCACCTTCCCATCCACATCTGGTCCTTCAATCCCTGCTGAGCCATCTACTTCAGCTGGATCCTCTACCGTACCACCCCCTCAGCAGCCCCTAAAAGTCAGGATCAGCACTAAGCAGCTCCGGGAGCTGAGAGATGAGATAGTGAGGGAGCTGAGAGATGAAATAGTGAGAGAGCTGAGAGGTTCACACAGTGCACCCTCCACTGACGTCATTCCCTCCACAGCAGCGGTATCCATGATGATAGGAGAACTTAGGGAGGAAATGTCAAACATGAGGAGCCTAGTCCAGGGTCAATACTTGAGCCTTACAGGCATAAAGGAAGACACAAGGCAGATGCGAGACAGCATCAGAGAAGAGATGGGAAGGCAGAGTAAAGGAGCGGAAAGGCTTGCAAATGCCGTGATCTTCAAACTTGACTCCATCCAAGAAAGTGTGCCCAACTAGCAGAGACACAGGCTAAGGCAACCTCAGAGATCATCACACAACTAGAAAATGTATCTGAGGGGATGAGCCTGGTCCTCCGATCTAGCCGACTAAATTTAGGAGCCTCATCCTCCTCCTCTACTAGACGACCCTAGTTGCATTTCTATTTTTATGATGTACAGTCCTTTGTGGACTTTCTGAAATGTATTCAATCTTGAATTTAATACAATGAATAGAGATTTTCTTTCAAAAAACTGCGCAATTTGACTTGTTATCTCCTTCTGTGTTATGTGTTTTTTGCTATGATGACAAAAAGGGGGAGAAAATATGATGTATTGAATGTAAAGGGAATCACTAAACAAAAGAAAATCCTTAAAGCAAAATGTAATTTGTTCTTAGTGGATTCGATACCTTGAGGCTCATTATCCCTCTGTTGGGGCTCCTCAAGGAGTAATATCCAGAATCTATTCAAGGAATATTCGGAGATTAGTTGAATCATACTCAAGAACAAATTGTCAGATTTTCCCTCTGAAAGTAAGAATTTAAACTCAAAAGTTTCAAAACATTAAAAGAAAATTCAGAAAACTTGAACTAGACTTAAACAAAATTGAATGCACATGTTGAGGGGGAGAATCTGAAATCTTAAGAAAACAAAATCATTAAACACATATAAGCCAAACAATTGATTGCATGATTTGAAAGCTTATATAATTCCAAATGGAAGGGGGAGCTTTAATTTCAGGATTTACTGATTCATACCTTTCAATTTTGGATAAATTAAATAACTAGACATTTGAATTCATTTCAAAACTTTACTATGAATCACCTCTTGGTTGAGCAATTCACTTTACAAATACTCAATATTTTATCATCATAAAAAAGGGGGAGATTGTGGAGTGATTGATTATACCCCTATTTGATTTTGATGAGCTCAAAGCATTTGAGTATATTTCATGTTGTACTAATGAATTCAATCTAGTGTTTCAGGCGAATATATGTGAATTTATGTTTAAGTGCGTCGAGCCTTGGTTCAAAATAATTTGGCTAAGTGTTGAACTCAATTGAACTAAAGTCTGAAGCTCGAGTCGACTCCGGAAGATTGCGAGTCGACTCTAAGTGTTTCAGAGGTTCTGGCACAAGCTCGAGTCGACTCCAGTACACTACGAGTCGACTCCGACTGAGAACAGACAGAAAGACAGAAAGATAAATTTCTGACCCTGTCACCGAGTCGACTCCGAAGATTTCGAGTCGACTCCGATGCTTGCCGAGTCGACTCCCGACGGTTCCGAGTCGACTCCAAAGGGTAACAGACAGAGAGACAGAACAATGATTTTTAGACCCTGTTACCGAGTCGACTCCAGAAGGTTACGAGTCGACTCCGATGTTTGGCGAGTCGACTCCCAGTTACGTCCAAGTCGACTCCCAAAGGAAAGCAAGTCCAAAAAGCAGAGAACCATTTTCGGAGACCCTATGAACAAGTCGACTCCAAGTGTTCCAGAGTCGACTCCCAAATCAGCCGAGTCGACTCCAACAAAGTGCGAGTCGACTCCGAGGCAGTTCAGATCAACAGACAGAGAACCATTTTCGGAGACCCTGTGAACGAGTCGACTCCCAAGTCAACTGAGTCGACTCCAAAAAAGTGCGAGTCGACTCCAAGGCAGTTCAGATCAACAGACAGAGGATCGGCTTTTCGGACTCTGAGAGCAGAGTCGACTCCAAGAGAACTCGAGTCGACTCGAGAGAGAAAAGCAGAGAAATGGATTTCTGGAATCCTGAGAACGAGCCGTCTCCAAAAGTGCCGAGTCATCTCCAGATATTGGCGAGTCGACTCCAGGTTTGGTCCGAGTCGACTCCAGGACGGGACAACACTTTAATTCAAATCCTGAACAGTGGACGAGTCGTCTCCAGTGAAGCATGAGTCGACTCCAACAACAGTCGAGTCGACTCCAGATCGAGCGAGTCGACTCCAACCCCAACGGATACATTGTCAGGATGTGCAGACTGTACAGAACGGCTACAAATCAATGTCTAACGGCTATTTTCCGTAGGAAACAGTTTCAATAGCCAGAGTAAACAATAGTAGATAAGAATTGAGCTATTTCATTGTGTGCATTAAAGCTTTTCAACTACCACGATCCTCTAGAGTGACAATACAAGCAAAAGAAGGAAGAAGTGCATTCAACTCAACCCAACAAGTACTTCCTTCGCAATCAAGACTCTACTACTGTCATTCAATCTTCTGTGCATTCAAGAGGAGACTCAGAAATCGAGAAGCCCCTACTTCCTCTTCCGAAATCTGTTTGAGGGCTTCTAACCTTTCTCTATTAATATTGTTCACATTTGCTTTTTAGAAGCTTTCTTTGTAATTTTTCCAAACTGTTTTTCTTATTTGATTCAATCAAGAGATTGAATCAAGGATGGTAAGGTTTGTTGGTGAGCTAAAGTTAAAACCAACGGTGTAAGGGTTTGATTGTGATCCCAGAAAAACAATCGGGTGGTTCTAATAGGTGAGCCTGTGAAAACCGACCGAGTTCATTGTGATCTCGCGAAAACAACAAGTTGGGTTGTGACCTTGTAAAACAACCGGCTGTAATCCTAGGAATTATAGTGAACTCCCAAGTGCGGCTTGGGGAGTGGACGTAGGAGCAAGAGTTGGCTCCGAACCACTATAAAGTCTCTTGTATTTGTATTGATTAATTGTCTCTTCCACTCTCTCCATTCACTACAACTAGTAATCTATTTAACCTGCTTGCAATAGATTTATTTAATTATTCATTAAGTTTTAATTTGTCAAGAATTAATTAAAATCCAATTCACCCCCCCTCTTGGGTTGTCTCCTTGGGCAACACACTTGATGCCTTCTATAATCAACACAAAGTCCATGTGCCTAACTCTGTCTAGACTGCATATGAAAATGCATATCAGAAGATGATAGGGTTCTAGCACCCAATCAAACTGCTTAAACAATACCTAATCCTCTCGATACCTTCTCAATCAACCCAAAGTGCATGCGCCTAACTCTGTCTAGGTTGCACATCAAGCTGCCTGGGCTTAGCAAACCAATTGAGTGGTTACAATGCAAGCCAGTCACATAAGGGGGCCACCTTGACCCTAAATAGGCATTGAAGGGCTGCCTCCACAAAGGCAACCACCTATACTGCTCTTCTAAAATAAATATAATCAAAATCACCTAGATCTCCCTATACCAAAAAAGTGAGATATCAAAATAATTAAAGTTCCCAGAAAGTGCATGGTAGCTGCTTCATTGTACACAAGATTAATTCAAATTTTAACATTTCAAAACATAACACCAATCAATCAAAAAGAACTGAAAATTTCAGTCACATATAATATATGTAATTGTCGAACAATAAGGTATTTCATTAATGATGTTAGTAGTTTGATGGACTATTCATAGGGTATCATAGTGGGCCTTATTTCACCCTAACGCTTTGCAAGAACTTGTTCTAGCAGCATAACTTGCATAATCTAGTCAAAGTTTATAAACGCAGCAAAGAAGCATAGATTAAGAAGCTTTAAGTTAATGTTTGGTTCAATACTAAAAGAGCATTATTAAATGGATTGCATGGATTGGAAAAAAATGGATGGCTAAATGGACTAAGGTTATTTCACCATTTTGGTAGAGTAAATTTAAATCATTTAACCTGGTTACGAAGTTCTGTTAGAGCAAAAAGTTGTCAGTTTGTTTTTGAAAAAATCTACCCCTCAGAAAAGTGCCCTTGCTCAGTAGAAAAAGTGATTGTTCAGTCCACAAGTTGAGTAAATGATAAAATGTCGGATAAAAGGATCCTGCTCTGCCTTAATTCTGAACAAAACAGGGACTCAAGACTCAAACTAAAGAATAATCAATAGTAGGAAATGAGAGGTTAATTCTCGATACTGATTCAGCGAACTTTGCTTTTGATACTTTTTTCTTTTAAAAAAAATAAATTTACATGAGTAAAACAGGATCTCGATGGTTGTGAATAAAGATAGAAGAAAATGTTCCAATGTGAAAGAGTTGGTCAAAATTTGTAACTTGAGACAAGGCTACTGGAATGAATAGTCTTTTCTTTGTCAAACAAAAATTACAGGAAATTTATGTACACATTCCCTTCTTTTTCTTATTTAAATTTAAATTCAAATTAAAGGAAAGAGATTAATCCAGATTTTCTTTGTCCTTATTGAATTTTCTTTGTATTTGTAGAATTTTCTTTATATTTATAGATTTTTATTTCCCTCCTTTGAAATAAGCGCACTTCAGTAATATGTTGCCATGTTAGAATGCAGCACACGGTCTTCAAGGCATTAGGAGTCTTGGATTTTCCATTTGGTTTCTTCTCTTTCAATTTTTCTGTTCTCACATGATAGAACATGACAGAAATTTTCTTTACATTTACAGAATCTTCTTTATATTTAGAGAGTTTTATTTCCCTCCTTTGAAATAAGCACACTTCAGTAATATGTTCCCAAGTTAGCATGCAACATACGGTCTTCAAGGCATTAGGAGTCTTGGATTTTCCATTTGGTTTCTTCTCTTACAGTTTTTCTGTTCTCACATGATAGAACATGAGGGAATGTTGAATGTCCAATTTTTGTTGTCCAGTATTCGTTTATTCAAATGTTCTTTTAAGTGTTACGTATTTTCAAATGTTCCCATGGGTTTGAAAATTATGTGCATGTATGTTCCTACAGATTTGGAAGTGCATATGTACGTATGTTCCTTTGAATTTGAAAAAAGATTTGTATCCGGTATCAAGGCACTCATTGTCGCTTGCTTTTTCGTCATTTCTTACATCAAATCAGAATTCCCATGTTTTCACTTAATTTTCTTGCTTAAAAGAACCATTTTTTGTTTCCATCCAATATCGCAAACAGAACTCTTCTTTTCCAGACAAGGTTTTAAATACTATGGGATGGGGTTGTCCTCTTCTTGCTCTCCATGGAACAAGACACCCCACATACCGACACTGAGAGCGATGGATGTCCCGTTCCATCCTAGTCCATTTTCAAACTCACCCCATCCCGACACTTGGGATAGTGGGATGCCCCACTGTCCCATCAGTGTCTAAAACCTTAGTTTCAACTAAAGAAAATAAATTAATTAAATTGCAATATAAACCTTATGTACTTGCTTCATAAATTAAACATAAACAAATCTTATCTCTAACCAAGCAAAATTAAAAATGATAGTTATTAGGACATATGGACTTGAAAAGGATTGGTATTTAGTATCTAGGCTCTAGTTGCTTGTTAGTTTTATTAAGAAATTAAAAAATAAAAATAAAAACTTGCTATTTGCTTTTCCCTCGTTATCTTATACCAAACCAGAATGCGAATGTTTTACCTTAATTTTCTTGTCGAAAAGAACTTTTCTGTTCCCATCCAATATAACAAACTGAACTCATTTTGTTTCATCCCTAGACATTAGATTAATATATATTCTAACCTAAACCATTATATTTAGATACCAGCTTTGCATATTAAACAATTAATAAATATTATCTATAACCATGTAAAAGCTAAAAAATGATAGTTATTGGGTGAACTATTTTTTTCTCAGTAAATATCTTGGCTCCCCAAAGGCTTGAATCCTTGTTCCACCCCTCTTTTGGTCAACAACTTTAAGTGTGGAGTGTGTAGATATTCATATGAAGAAATTAAATACGGTGTTTCACAGTAAGCTTGTTAAGTGGAAAAGGGAACATCTCGATATAAGTGGTTGATATGTTCATGTCCAATGGGGCCTTTCCTAATTTAATATTCATAGAAGTAGAACATGATAACCTTAACCACAATAATGAAGCCTTGTTCCAACTACTTGGAAGCGCTACCTCTGACAATTACTTGTGAATGCAAGCCTTTTCCATATCCTTTGTCACAACTCTTTGTAAGCACCTGCCTGATATTATAACCCCTCCAAGGTTTTAAATATCACTACCAAACCTCATACTATTTTTCCATCAGAATGGTACAGTGCTGATATGGATAGTCCATACCAAAATTGACAGCATCAAGAAGAATGAAATCATCATTATCGACTAGTATAAATGGTATAGTGCTACTGATATGCCCTAGTGCTAACTAATATGGACTGATACAGATGATACATATCAATATGGATGGTTTTGGCATCCTATCACTCATATCGATGCTAGTTTCGCAATGAAATGGTACAACATGGTACCTTAGCACCCACCGCTTTTTAAGTCCTTGATCCCTCCTAAAGTCTTTGATTCACATGCCATGCGATCAAAATTGGTTCTCCATCATTTTGTACATCCGCATGAGCACTTAAAAAATATCTATAGAGATAGTTACAATTTAGGAAGTGGGGAAAGAGTGAAGGGTGTTGATTACATTTAGCATAGAAAGACAGTTTGTAGATTGAAGAAGGAACTTGAATGAGAACCATAAAGGATGATCTTGTAGAAAAATGATAAGATGGAAAAATTTAAGGGATCTAACAAATATATTATTCAAGACCTTAATAGCATGAATTTTCTATTTTGAGTGCCACACCCACTTCGGAATCTCCCTGTAACCTCATTCCCACCTGCTTCCTTATGGAAAAAGAAAAAAGAATGATAGAGCCACTTCCTTGCAATCACATCACATCAGAATCTACGCATTCGCATCCACTTTTGACAACTAAGATAAAAACTTCCCTTCTATTTCTTTATTTTTTTCTGCTTTTTTATAATTTCACGTCTCAAAATATAGGAAACTAAGTACACGAAATTCCACCAAAACATACTTCTCATTCACTCTAGTTACCTTAAAGCATCATTACAGTTTGATTTGGATGTAGGAATCTTTGATAAATTAATGATGGTCAATGTGGGGGTAATTGCAACGCTATCATACCTTATACAGAAAAATGAAATTAAATGCATGACAAACACATTCAAGAGATCTTTTTTCTCGTCATGTCTCTTTTGTCTACATGCAACATAGAAACTGTCTTGATTCCATTGTTCTGCACATACATTCCTTCTATAGCTCTTCTTCTGCATATAAGGGCTTACTTTTTTATTTGTCCTTCATTATTCTAAGATTCAAAGCCCTTATATGCAAATGGAGGAGAATGCAAGATGGATAGACCTGCTTAACACCAACGGAAAGTACGATATTATTCTGACCATGATTTTTTCCTTCTATTTAGTACATCCAAATTAATGCTAATTTTTGAAAAATTATGTAAAAACTTCGTGATGGACGACAGACTATAAGACATAAATGAGTTACTCCATGTGAAATAAATTCAGCTCATGTATACAATTGGTCAAAGCACAATAAAAGCATATAATAGCCAAAAATTAGTCAAAATTGAAGACGGGCATTTTGCAATACCTTTGGTCTCATCACCAAGCGAGCTGTCCTCAGTCCCCATAGTTTGCCAAGACAACCAATTTGGGCAGACAGAGACAAACTGCCGATATGCATCGAGTTGCTTCACTGCTCTGGCAATACCAACAGAGCCATAGTCGTCAATGCTCAAAGAAACAGCCACATCGAGAACAAAATCCAACAAATCAGCTGGACAAAACTCTACATCCACTTCACTATTCTGACAGGCTGAAACATAATGCCGGTATGCGCCCACCTGTGCTGACACTCTAATCGCCGTCACCTTTTCTTCATTTTCAACCCACGCAGAAACAGCCACATCTAGCACAAAACCCAAAATCTCAGTCGACTCAAATCCTTTTCTTACTTGTGCAGTCTGCTCAACCAACATGCCAGTTGCTTCCGCAGCTGAATTCTGGCAAAAACACATCAACCCAAACGCTGTCCTCCAGCTCAACTCCTCCAAAGCAAGATCGATATTAGCGGAAAACTTCATGCCGATCATCTTCGACATCTGAGAGTAATTCTCCTCGAAGCCACGAATTTCATGAACCCGAAACCACTGCCTCTTAGCGCATCCATAAAATGATACCAGAGCCGAGGAATTCTTGATTCTGTCGATCCGGCCAGGCCACCACGTGTAAGGAAACGCTTTTGCCCAAACAATGTCTCCATTCTCAAAATTTTTTTGAGGGAGGTGTTTCTTCATCCAATCTTTCTTGGGTGATTTGGAAAACCTAGAAGCAATCTCCTCCTCGAAGCTCCTGTGGTTGTGGCTATTCCCATCGGGAATGGACCTATAAATCCTCTTCTTATTCTTCTTTGAAACCCTAAAATCCTTTTCCTTCGAAGCCTTACAGTCCTGATGCTTCTCCTTTTTATCGGGAGTTGCAAATTCTTGCCGGCTTCTGTTCCGGGGGACGACCGAACCAGGACGATAGCCCTCTGGAGGACGACGAAACCCTAGAATCTCCGCCAAGGGCGCAGTGTCCTCCATATCTGGAGATAAAATTTCCATCCCGCCTCCGAAGAAGAAACCCTGCTGCTTTCCGGAAATTTCTGGAGTTATCCACCGGCAGCGCCCCTGTGCCAGAGGCGGTATACATACATACATACAGGCATACACTCATATATACGTGTATATATATATATATATATATGCATATATATATATATATATATATATATATATATATATATATATATATGTGTCTGTGTGTGTGTATATATAGACGATGTCATGTTAAAAAAAATTAAAAAAAATGTCCAAAAAATTAAAATTTTATTAGGATTTTTCAAACTTAAAAAATAATTGTCCAAAAAATTAGAATATTATTAGAATTTTTCACCCTTAAAAAAATCTATTAAAGGAGGAAGAGATATAAAAAAACATGAACTCCTAATTCTAATAAAGAGAGTGAAAAGAAATTAAGAATATCAATCCATGTCCAATCCATGTTTGCTGGCATTGCAAAAAAAATGATGTGTCACAAGATTGAAAAGCATAGCAGTTATCGAGCCAAAAATTTTGCTTGCCAAAAACTAGAGTGGCCTTATTCCTTTGGAAGGTCGCTTAGGATAGGCTACCGACGAAACTTCTGCTGTGTAGGAGAGATATAAGTATCTACCCCCAGTGCCCTGAGTGTCAAACTAATTAGTCGCTGGACTATGCTATCTTCCAATGCCACCGGACGAGGAGGGTCTGGACGCGGACAGGATTCCCCACAGAGCTCTAGTGTCGTTCAACGCCCTTTCTTCAATTTCTTCGACATTTGGTAGGGGCCTTGCAGTCCAGACTAGAGGCAGTACAGGCGACCTATACTACTTATCAGATCTGGCTAGCGAGGAATGCATAGACATTTAGGGAGAAGTGCTCCCCACCGAGGATAGTGGTGGAGAGGGCGCGGTTGTTGGCGTTGGAGGCCTTTCAAGCGATTCGATCGGATAGACCTTTGATAGCTTTGGACATTTGGAACTCCTCATCTGCTTGTGGAGCGCCCCGTTTTATGTTTTTCACCTAAAAGCCTCCACCCCTGAGTTGTGTCAAGGTCAACTTCGATGGATGCATCCTGTAGGGCGGCAGGAGAGGAGGCGCAGGCTTTGTTGTTAGGGCCCCAGACTTCAAGGTAATTGCGGCTGGGGGTTGCTACTTGTTTGATACCTCGGTGCCAAAAGTGGAGTTAAGAGCGGCATGGTCTGGATTGTGCTATATACGACATACCTTGCAGGGGAAAGAGGTCTTTTTGGAGAGTGACTCCACGACGGCTATTGAGTGGATTCTGCATGCTTCAGGAGGGGTCGGTGATTACCACCCGCTGCTGAGAGATATTTGGGCTATGGGCCGTAATGGGATGGTGATTCAAGCGAAGAATGTGTTAGAGAGGCCAATTGGGCTGCGGATTTGGTGACTTTTTTTGTTACCAACCACTTGGGGGACCACCTTTGGGTGGGAGAGGCAGAGTTGCCAAGTGCTCTTCGGGATATATTGTTTTTAAGTTTTTTGGCTGTATCCATACATGTTATATATGATACTTTCATTTCAGCAAAAAAATAAAAAAATAAAAAAAATATGTTACTGAAAGAAAAAGGCAGACACAAGGTAGTCGTGCATCCTAGCATTGTTAAACAAGAGTACATGACAACTACTAATAGAGGTAAAATGACAAGTCAATCAATAAAATGAAGACATTATTGATGAACATATTAGAAGTATGCCCTAGAAGCTAATATGGCTGACGCATATTTGTAATCTGGAGCATAAATTTGTAATTTGACTCTTATTGATTGATAAGATTGGGCAATTTATTATTTATTCATATTTGTATGTGTCTATGAATCGTTCAAGAAATTAATAAGATGATGACACATATTCTCAAGGAGTTAAGAATTTCAGGCATGTGTCATTAGGGATTTATTTCTAAATGCTCCTGATTGATGGATCCATCATGAGGACGGTGATCGATCCACTAAGATTAGTGCACAGATCACTTAGTCAGATGGATGAGTCTCGAGTCCACAATGTAGAGACACTAGAGTGATTGTGCAAGTACTTGTTAGAGAGCAAGGTATTAAGCATGACCAAAAAAAGTAGTCACATGGATGTCTATCCACTCGTTAGTGACTACTTATGCTGTAGTTGTATGACTGGTCCTTCGACCTGCAATGCCTCAGCTATTCACTATGAGGTTGCTGTAGTTTGACGAGCATGCGAACTTGGGCCTTAGCCATTTAGAAACCTGTGGTGCGGATTGGCTGCAGTAGGTTCCTTTTGGAATAGGGTTGTATCTAGAGGGGATCTATCGACCTTCATAAATTAGGAGTGATCCTATGTGATTTATAAGACTAAGTTCGATAAATTTCTGGTCAGGTATTTTGAAAAAAGAGTTTTCCATATCTCGTACTGAAAGTCGAATAAATTTTGACATATGACGGACGATGGGGTTTGACGAGTTATCCATAACCTCCGTCCTATCAGAATCCATGATATAGGGATTGTATCATACGCTAACTGCACCTAGAGGTTCAAACATTCTGTTCTGCTGGGTTGCCACCATATACTGCTAAGTGTCACTAGTAGATTGTGAGACTCGAAAGCATTCACTTGGTGATCAGTGAACCCTAAGAGTAGAACTGAAATTGTTTCAGTCCACTGAAAGGAGTTTCAGTGATATTGAGATGAAAATCTCAATATGTCTCACTACTAGACAGAATAGAACCTACGGGTCACACACATAGAGGATTTGATTAGTCAAACTATCATAATTGTTACGGGGGAACTCAGCCACCATGCCCCACGTGACCGACACGCGCGCCCAAGAAGACTACAGCTGTCCCTTGATCCAGTAACCCGACCCCGAGTCGGATATCTTCGGCTTCGCAGCCCGACCCCGAGTCGGCTGCCCCTTGATCCAGCAATCCGACCCCGAGTCGGATATCTTCGGCTTCGCAGCCCGACCCCGAGTCGGCTGCCCCTTGATCCAGCAATCCGACCCCGAGTCGGCAATCTCTCGACAACGACAGGCTGTTCCCCTGAAGCACGCCACGACCCTCTGTCCCTGCGACGGTCGTATCCGGCGCTGCTCCACGATCTCCTGTAACAGCCGTACAAGGCGGAGCTCCACTACGCCCTGTCACGGCCGTACCCAGCGCTGCCCCACGACGCCCTGTAACGGCCATGTCAGTGGCAACTCCATCGTGCCACACGATGACCAACCCCCCCGAAGGACCCCCCAGCCTGGTATATATGCTGCGGGGGGAGAAGGGGGGGAGGTAAGCAAGAACTTCCAGAGCACTCTCCTACTACCTGCAATTATCTCTCCTTCTCCTCCAATCTCCTCTGACTTGATCGTCGGAGGGCCCCCACTACCCCAGTGGTGGTGCGAGGCTTGCTTGCAGGTTTCCCGGTGGAAGGTGGAGCACAATCAACACCAACCAAGGCAACTCAGACGGAATCCCGTTCACACCGCTGTGCCAATCGTTCTCAGTTTGGACCACCAGCAACAGTTGGCGCTAGAGGAAGGGTACGAATCTTAAAGCGATCGTAATGGCACGGCGAGGTGGTCGTGGAGCTTCCAATGCCTCCGGTCGCGGGGCCTCTCGCACCTCCGGCCGGGAGGCCGCTGCGTCTCCAACACATTCTCAGCAACACTCCACCGTTCCACCCCCCATTCAGATGGTCGAAGCCGCTCAGTTCGACCAGTTAGCCCAGCAGGTTCGCACCCTCGCGGAGGCGGTGCAGAACCTGCAGGGTGTGATGTCTCGGGCGCCGCAGTGGGCCCAGGAGCCGCTGCTCCCTGAGCGCTCACCTGTCCTCCTTAACCCGCGCTCCTTCCTCTCCCATGGGGAGGAGCGCCGGCGCGAGGAAGATTCTCGAGCACGGTCCATTCTGCCGGGACCGTCCCATCGGAGCTGCGCGGGGTACGAGAAGCGGGCCCGGGCGCGTTCCCAGACCCCCCAGTCCTCAAGGAACCCGCGCTCGAGTCGGTCCCCCTCTCGGTGCTCCTTGTCTCCCACCCATCGGTCGCGCTCCCTGGACCGGCTGGTGGACGATCTCCACCGACAACTCCAGGTCCTGAAGGGCCACTCTAAAGATCCCTTCGCCGACTTGGAGATCTCCTCCCAATCGGCGCTTGCCTCGAGGATCCTGCGGACCCCGAATCCGCCGGGGTTTAAAATGCCGGCGATCGAGCCCTATGACGGGGCGGCGGACCCGCGGGATCACGTCGAGAGTTTCAGGACCCTTATGCTCCTCCACGGAGCATCAGGTCCTCTCCTCTGCAAGGCTTTCCCGGCGACCCTCCGTGCCCCGGCAAGGGCGTGGTTCGCCGGCTTGGAGGCTAACTCGATCCAGTCCTTCGATCAGTTTACCCGCCTCTTCATCACCCATTTCGCCGTCAGTAGCCGGCGGCGACTGGTCTCCGACTCCCTCTTTGATGTCCGGCAAAACGAGGGAGAAAGCTTGCGGGATTATCTTACCCGCTTCAACAAGGCTACGTTGGAAGTCCGGAACCTGAGCCAGGAGGTGGTTCTTTCAGCCCTGAAGCGTGGCTTCCGAAAGGGCAGACTCACCTTCTCCCTGGACAAACGCCTGCCGCGGAGCTTCCCGGAGCTGTTGTCCCGGGCGAACCAGTATGCGGACGCCGAGGAGGCGGCCGCCCACCGGAGCAAGGAGGCCGCCGAGATCCCTCCAAAGCTCGGGAAGAAAAGGCGAAAAGAGGCACGCCAGGGGAGGAGCCCGACGCCTCAACGTCGGCGCAGAAGCCTGTCGCCGGCGAGGAACCACGGCGCCCTACGCCCTCGTTCTCCGCCCCGACGTTTCAACCGGTACACTCCTCTCCTGACTCCCCGGGCCCAGATCCTCATGGAAATCAAGGGGCGGGAGGACCTCCCGGTCCCGAGACAGATGAAGAAGATCCCTGGGAGGAGGCCCTCTCGGGCGTACTGTGAGTACCACCGGGACCACGGCCACGACACCGAAGACTGCTTCCAGCTTCGAGACGAGATCGAGGCTCTCATCCGCCGAGGGCGTCTCGGTCGATATGTGAACGACCGACGTCCCCCCGCAGACTCGCGTCCGGCCGACCCGGCCCCTCCGGAGCCTCGGGAGCAGAATCGACCCGTCGCGGGCGTGATCCATACTATCACTGGGGGCTGCCCCCGGCCCGAGAGGAACGCGGGGGGCTCGACTGAAGCATCAAGGGCAGCCGTCGCAAAGAGGCAGAGGGTCGGTAATGTAATCACTTTTTGTGATGAAGATGTAAAGGGGGTTCAGACCCCCCACGACGACGCCATGGTGATCTCCCTCACTATGGCAAACTATGATGTAAGGCGTGTTCTTGTGGATAGTGGAAGCTCAGCTGATATTTTGTTTTACGAGGCCTTCCAAAAGATGAGCTTGTCCAGACAATTGTTGCACAAAACATCCACCCCCCTCCTAGGATTCACTGGAGACGCTGTCTCGGCCGAAGGTGTCATTGAGCTGCCTGTGACTGCGGGCGTTGCACCCGCAGAAGCCACGGTGCGGCTCGGGTTCTTGGTCGTCCGTGTTCCCTCGGCCTACAACGCTATCCTCGGACGACCCGGACTGAACGCCCTTCGCGCGGTGGTCTCAACGTACCACTTGCTCATACGGTTCCCCACGGCGGCCGGGATTGGAGAGGTCCGAGGTGACCAACCGACCGCAAGGTAATGTTTCCTAGCAACTCTCAAAGGGAAGAAGCCCGTAGAAGCATTAAGCGTCGAGTCCCTCGACGCCAGAGACGAGGTGGCCTTGCGGCACGGGGAGCCGGCCGAAGGTGTGATCGAAGTTCCCCTCGAGGAAGGTCGCCCGGACCGGACGGTCCGGGTCGGCACCAATCTCGACCCGGGAGCTCGGGCTCGGTTGGTGGAATTCCTCCGAGCCAACGCCGATGTATTTGCCTGGTCGGCGGCCGATGTACCTGGGATCGACCCGGAGGTCATTTCTCACGCCCTCAACGTCGACCCAACCCACCGACCAGTAAAGCAGAAGAAGAGACACTGTGCCCCGGATCGGATCCGAGTGGTCGACCAGGAGGTAGACAAGCTCTTGGAGGCAGGATTCATAAGGGAGGTTAGCTACCCCGAATGGCTGGCAAATGTCGTACTTGTCCGGAAGGCGAGCGGAAAGTGGAGGATGTGCGTCGACTACACCGACCTGAACAAGGCATGCCCCAAGGATAGCTTTCCGCTTCTGCGGATAGACCAACTGGTCGACGCGACTTCCGGATATCAGCTACTGTCTTTCATGGACGCCTTCTCCGACTACAACCAGATAATGATGGCTCCACAGGACGAGGAGAAAACTGCCTTTATAACAGACCGGGGGCTGTACTGTTACAAGGTAATGCCCTTCGGTCTGAAGAATGCTGGCGCCACTTACCAACGCCTCGTCAACAAAATCTTCAAAGAGCAAATCGGCCGGAACATGGAGGTGTACGTGGACGATATGCTGGTGAAGAGCCGCCATGCAGACCAGCACATCGCGGATCTGGAGGAGACTTTTGCCACCCTGCGGAAGTTTCGCATGAAGCTGAACCCAGCGAAGTGCGCCTTTGGCGCTTCGGCCGGGAGGTTCCTCGGTTTCATTGTCAACCAGTGGGGGATCGAAGCCAACCCTGACAAAATCAAGGCCATCCAAGATATGTCCCCTCCGACCAAAGTGAAGGAGGTTCAGGAGCTCGCTGGGAGGGTCGCCGCGCTCGGACGATTTGTGGCAAAGTCGGCCGAACGCTGCCAACCTTTCTTCAAGGTGTTGAAACGCCCGAAAGACTTCCTCTGGACGGCCGAATGTCAAGCAGCATTCGACCAGCTCAAGGAATACTTGGCGTCTCCTCCCCTGCTGTCCAAGCCGCAAGAAGGGGAGATGCTCTACCTTTATCTGGCGGTCTCCCCAACCGCAGTCAGTGCGGTACTGGTTCGGGAAGAGGCAAAGTTCCAGAAGCCTGTGTACTACATCAGCCGGGTCTTACGGGATGCCGAGACGCGGTATACGAAGGCTGAAAAGATCGCCTTCGCGCTGCTGACCGCGACCAGGAGGCTTCGCCCCTATTTCCAGGCCCATTCTGTCACCCTCTTGACCGATCAACCGCTGCGGCAGATCCTCAGCAATCCTGAGAATGCAGGACGGCTGGTGAAGTGGGCAGTAGAACTTGGTGAGTTCGACATCCGCTACCAGCCCCGACCCGCTATCAAGGCCCAGGCGCTCGCGGATTTCCTCGCTGAGTGCACGGTGCAGGAGGCGGAACCTAGGTCGCCGGAAACACCTAGCCTCGACCTCCCGATTTGGACGCTTCACATCGATGGGTCGTCGAACCCCGAAGGTGGAGGGGCCGGGCTGGTCCTCACCAGCCCTGATGGGGTGATAGCCGAGTATGCCTTGAGGTTCGGATTTCCAGTGACCAACAACGAGGCGGAGTATGAGGCCCTAGTCACGGGACTCAAACTCACCAAGGAGCTCGGCATCCGGCGCCTGAAGGTCTTCACCGACTCCCAGTTGGTGGTCGGGCAGGTCCGTGGGGAGTTCGAAGCCCGGAACCCGACCATGCAGAATTACGTCCGGAAGGTGCAAGCACTCATTCCCGACCTCGGCAATGTCGACATCCAGCAGGTCCCAAGAAGTGAAAATGCCAGGGCCGACAGGCTGTCCCGCTTAGTGAGCGCAGACGCGCACAACTTGTCGAGGGCGATCTACCTGGAGACCCTGGATGCCCCGAGCATCGGCGAGGCTGGAGCGGTGATGGCGATTGACCCGGAGCCGTCTTGGATGGACCCGCTTGTCGCCTACCTCGCCGAAGGGATCCTCCCTGAAGACGAAGATCAAGCTCGGCGACTTGTTATGAAGTCCGCCCACTACGTACTCAACGAAGGGAGGCTGTATCGGACCTCGTTCACCGCCCCCCTCTTAAAGTGCCTCCGCCCCTCGGAAGCGGCCTATGTCCTCGGCGAAGTCCACGAAGGCGTTTGCGGATCCCACTTGGGGGCTAGGTCCTTGGCGCACAAGATCATGAGGCAAGGCTATTATTGGCCTACCTTGTTGGAGGACTCAAAGGATCATGTACGGAAATGCGACGCCTGCCAGCGCCACGCCAACGTCCAGAGAGTCCCTTCTGTCCCCTTGGCACCAATCACTGCACCCTGGCCCTTCGCCCAGTGGGGAATGGATATCCTCGGACCATTCCCCGTCGCTTCAGCTCAGCGGAAATTTTTGATTGTTGCAATTGACTACTTCACCAAGTGGGTGGAGGCAGAGCCGCTGGCCACTATCACGGAGGTGCAAGTCCAGAAGTTCGTGAAGAAGAACATCATTGTCCGATTCGGGGTACCGCGGGTCCTCATCTCGGATAATGGCCGACGGTTCGACAACAAGCATTTCCGTGACTTCTGCGAGGAGTTCGGGATCGAGCATCGGTTCACATCTGTGTCGCATCCCCAAACCAACGGCGAGGCCGAGGTCACAAATCGGACAATCCTCCAAGGAATCAAAGCGCGAATCGGTCGGACGGGGCGAGCTTGGGTCGAAGAACTCGAGAATGTCCTTTGGGCGTATCGGACCACGCATCGGACCCCTACCGGGGAGACGCCTTTCAGCCTAACCTATGGCACGGAAGCCGTTGTCCCCGTGGAGCTCGGACTCCCCTCACCTCGGGTGGCCGCGCACCGACCCGAGGCCAATTCGGAACAACTCTGAGGGAATCTGGATCTCTTGGAAGAAGCGAGGGAAATGGCGCAGGTTCGGATGGCGATGTATCAGCGGAGGGTGGCCCGATATTACAACTCCAAGGTCCGACCGAAGCTTTTCAGAATCGGAGATCTGGTGCTAATGCGAGCTAAAGCATCTCAACCTGCGGAAGGTGGGAAGTTAGCGCCAAATTGGAAAGGCCCGTATAAGGTTCGCTGGGTAAACCGACCTGGCTCCTACCAGTTGGAGGCCCTAGATGGTCGAGAAATTCTAAGGAGCTGGAATTCCGCTAACCTGCGGATGTATTACCAGTAGAACGACGATGCCAGAAAGACAGTTCAAAAATGTATAACACTTTGCATTTCAATAATTTCTAGTTACAACGGCGTGCTCGTGTGATTACAAGGAATTCCCAGAGGGAAATTAGGGTGTAAAGAAAGTAAAGAAGAGGTGGAGACTCCGAGGAGCTGAAGATCTGGGATCCCGAAACCTCCATCTGAAGCGGTTGCAATCCCGTCGGAAGTGGGTGCTTCCAACCGGAGGCGCCATCGGCGTCTCACGAAAGAGACGAAGAGCCGGCGCGGATGAAGAAGAAGTGGACGAAGGAGAAGTCCACACTGCTCCTACCGGAGGCGCCATCCACGCCCCACGAAGAGGACGAGGAGCCGCCGCAGACGAAGCTCCCGCTGCCTCCAGGGGAACGCCACCTCCAAGGGATATTCCGGTCCTCCCCAGTGTTAGGGGAGAGAAGGAATACAAGGGGGAAGAGCATATGGAGGCGCGGTCCCGGATCAAGCACCTGGTGCGGAGCTCAATCGGGAGGCCGAACTTCAAGGAGGGGAGACGTGATCCCGGATGAAATGCCTAGAGCGGAGTTCCGCTAGGGACAACCTCCTTGTTGATCCCAGATGAAACGGCTAGTTGGCGGAAGTCGCGAAGGGCGCGCCTCCCGTTCCTTCAGCAGGGGTCTCTCAACCATGCGCCGGAGAGGAGGCCCACGATCCATGGCAACCTGAACAGCTCCGGCTTGGCAGGCTCCATCGCACCTGCACCTATATTTATAGCCAAACTGCGGCCCCCGGTCGTTCCGATACGGGTGGCTCTAATAAATGCGGGCGCATTGAATCCGGAGCCGATCCGGCTCTCAAGGCGTATCTTCCCGCGATTTTCTAAGCGTCATTCTCCTTAATCGCATTTTTTGTGCAGGACACTCCGGGTGGCCTGTACCCCTAGGTCCACGTATCTCCGCTCGCGCCCCAAGCCGCATCCGCCTCGAAGAACGCGCGTATCGCGGCCGCTTAACTGACACTCCTCGCAAGCAGCAACTGGCGATCCGATTTCCCAGGTAACCCCTTAATTAGCACTTAATGCCCATCTGGTGTTCCCCAGGCGACGCTTGGAGAGGAGGAGAAATACAATCGCAGCTGGCCATGGAGAAATTCCGTCGGGCGGCGAGCGACAGGCGCACGACCAGCGAGCGGAATTTCCCGAGGCTCGGCCCTTGGATGCCAGGCTAACCCGATGATCATCCCGGGAGCAGACTAGCCTGAAGCCCCGACCGGTCGCCTCGGCTTGCGCCAGCCTTGGCCGACCAACGAGCGGAATTTTCCGAGGCTCGGCCCTTGGATGCCAGGCTAACCCGATGATCATCCCGGGAGCAGACTAGCCTGAAGCCCGACCGGTCGCCTCGGCTTGCGCCAGCCTTGGCCGACCAACGAGCGGAATTTCCCGAGGCTCGGCCCTTGGATGCCAGGCTAACCCGATGATCATCCCGGGAGCAGACTAGCCTGAAGCCCCGACCGGTCGCCTCGGCTTGCGCCAGCCTTGGCCGACCAACGAGCGGAATTTTCCGAAGCTCGGCCCTTGGATGTCAGGCTAACCCGATTATCATCCCGGGAGCAGACTAGCCTGAAGCCCCGACCGGTCGCCTCGGCTTGCGCCAGCCTTGGCCGACCAACGAGCGGAATTTTCCGAGGCTCGGCCCTTGGATGCCAGGCTAACCCGATGATCATCCCGGGAGCAGACTAGCCTGAAGCCCCGACCGGTCGCCTCGGCTTGCGCCAGCCTTGGCCGACCAACGAGCGGAATTTTCCGAGGCTCGGCCCTTGGATGCCAGGCTAACCCGATGATCATCCCGGGAGCAGACTAGCCTGAAGCCCCGACCGGTCGCCTCGGCTTGCGCCAGCCTTGGCCGACCAACGAGCGGAATTTCCCGTGGCTCGGCCCTTGGATGCCAGGCTAACCCGATGATCATCCTGGGAGCAGACTAGCCTGAAGCCCCGACCGGTCGCCTCGGCTTGCGCCAGCCTTGGCCGACCAACGAGCGGAATTTCCCGAGGCTCGGCCCTTGGATGCCAGGCTAACCCGATGATCATCCCGGGAGCAGACTAGCCTGAAGCCCCGACCGGTCGCCTCGGCTTGCGCCAGCCTTGGCCGACCAACGAGCGGAATTTTCCGAGGCTCGGCCCTTGGATGCCAGGCTAACCCGATGATCATCCGGGAGCAGACTAGCCTGAGGCCTAACCCTCGGATGCCTGGCTTAGCGCCGGAAGAATTTCCTGAGGCCTAACCCTCGGATGCCTGGCTTAGCGCCGGAAGAATTTCCTGAGGCCTAACCCTCGGATGCCTGGCTTAGCGCCGGAAGAATTTCCTGAGGCCTAACTCTCGGATGCCTGGCTTAGCGCCGGAAGAATTTCCTGAGGCCTAACCCTCGGATGCCTGGCTTAGCGCCGGAGGAAATTTTCTGAGGCCTAACCCTCGGATGCCTGGCTTAGCGCCGGAGGAATTTCCTGAGGCAGGAAATTCAAGAGTCGGGAGTCAGCGAGACGCTACCAAGAGTTAAAAAGAAGAAGGACGAAAGTGAAATGAAGAAACTCTATTTGCATTAACTTTCATTGTTTCAGGGCTGAGACCCATACAACTTGGCAAAACGCCAACACACAAAGAAAAGAACAAAATACAGAAGGTCAGCTTGGAGGAACCCCCGGGTCGAGAACGTCGGGCCACGTCCGTAGGGGGTAGGGAGACGGTTGGAGAAGCAGCAGGCAATGGCGCCGGAGGAGAGTCGAGAAGGGAGATCCCACTCAGGTCAATTTCGGGGTACTTAGCCGACACCCTTGCCAGGCCTTCCTCGAAGCCTAAGACAAAGGAGTCGGACCCCGCGTCCGACATATCACGGACGAACTCGTCGGACTGACGATAGGCCTGTACCGCCTCCGACATATCACGGGTGAACTCGGCGGACTGACGATAAGCCTGTACCGCCTGACGCCCGATCTCCGCACTCTTCTCGGCCAGCGCCGCCTCTGCCCGCTCCATAATCTGAGCCTTTCGCCTCCAAGACCTTCGCCACAATCCGGTCATCCGCCTCGGAGGAGATCCTCAGCAGATCAGCCTGGGCCTCCTTGTGCTTCGCCTCGGCAGCAATGCGAGCAGCCTCAGCCTCCTCCAGGCGCGACTGAAGCTCCTGGTCGTTCGCGCGGGACTTCTCCAAGGCCGACTCCAATTCGCTCAGCTTGGCTTCAAGAGACCGGGTCGGTTGCGGGCGTTGTCGGCTGACCGCTGGGCCTTCTCCCACCTCTCCCGGTAGTCGGCAGCCTTCCGGGACTGCTTCTCGGCCCGCTCCTCCGCCTTCTTGATCTCGCCCTCGAGACCCGAGGCAACCTTGAGTTGCTCCTGAGCCTCCAACAGTTGCTTCTCGAGGGTGACGAAGCCGAGTGCCCGCTCTTCGGCCACCCGGAGCCTCATCTCGAGGTCCCTGGTCGTCCTCCCCGCCGCAGCCTGACCTCCCTCCTCTACTGCCTTCAGTTGGCTCTCGGCCCTCGCCAGAAGCCTCGCCTGTTCCTCGTAGCACTCCTCCAGGCGGATCATGTACTGGGCGAGCTAAGAGATAGGAAAAACGGGGGCGTCAGGCGGGGACCAACAGAGCCTATAAATGATAAAAGCGACCGAAAGAACACTCACCGACATGAGACAGACGCAGCTGGCAGCCCCAACGTCAGGGACCCTCATCTCCCGGACCTGCCTGCGGTCCTTCTCCAGCAGTACCGTCTCGATGAGGTTTCGGGCGCCGGCGAAAGTGAAGGCCGACCCCGACTTCTCTCCGGAGTCGGACGGTGGTTCTGCAGCCTTACCCTTACCCATCGCATGGGGAAGAGTCATGCTGACCATGCTCGGGGCGGGGACCGCCCCTGGAATTGACAGGGTCCCGCTCGGCCGGGGCCTCGGCGCGTCCCTCCTCGTATCATCCGGAGCCGACCGAGTCGAAGGCTGGGCTGGGGACCGATCACGTCCGACCCGTCCATCTCGGGCACGCCCGGGTGATGCCTTCGGAGAAACGGTAGTCTCGGCATCGGAGGGCTGATACAGCGTCAACTCCCGGTCCGCGCCCGCGGCGTCCCCCTGATCGGTGGGTCCGGACCC
Source organism: Phoenix dactylifera (assembly GCF_009389715.1). NCBI lineage: Eukaryota > Viridiplantae > Streptophyta > Magnoliopsida > Arecales > Arecaceae > Phoenix > Phoenix dactylifera. Next base: position 66,471 of record NW_024068320.1, read on the forward strand.
GTCTGTCGGAGTCGGAGTCGCCTGCCGGCGGGACTTCTTCGCCGGTGGGGCCCCGCTCGGAGGAGCTCGTTTCTTCCTCCGGACTGCTTCCAGTAGAGACGTCCTACCAACAGCCGTTGCCTTGTCCGACTGCATGACGTCGTCGATCTCTGCAAAAAGGACGAGGTGGTCGGAGGTTGAGAAACTGAAGGAAAGAACGAGACGAAAGAGGAGAAAAGAGCTAAAAAAGGAATGGTGGCGGGCTCACGGTCAGTGGGGACCGAGCTCAGACCAACGTTCACCAAGGTATCCTCGGAAATAAGGCAAGCCACCGGGGGGAGCCGGCCCTCGGCAACCAACCCCTTCAAGACGGCGACGCCATCGGATTCCTCCCTCGACAACCTCGATAGGCCAATCGGGGACTTCATCGGCGTCTCCCAGGTAGCCCTGATTCCCCAAGAGAGATCTACGTCAACGAAAAAGAAACGCTCCTTCCAGCCGTGAATGGAGGAAGGAGCCTCCTTGACGAGGCCGCACCCTCGCCGCGCCGCAAAGCACCACCACCCTTTGTCCTGGGGGTGGCCGCTCAGGCCGTAGCATTCCCAAAAGACATTCAGGGTGGCGGGAACCTCGTGCATGCGGCAGAGAACCTGGAAGGCCGTCAGGGCGCGCCATGAGTTCGGCACCAGTTGCGTCGGCGCCACTCTTAAACCCCGAAGCACCTGCACAACTAAGTCCGAGGGGGGAAAGCGAAACCCAGCCTGAAGAATGCCCTCATTGATGGCGACCTTCCCTGGAGGAGGATGGGACATCCTCTCCTCAGGCCCCGGGAGCGTAACATTGCAGGCCTCGGGAAGGTGGTATCGAGCCACGAACCTATCTAGGTCTTCAGCGACCAGCTCCGACTTAATGCGGTCTGCTCTCACTTCGCCCATCCCTAATGGCCAGTGAATCTACGGTCAGGACGGGGTCAGGAAGGGGGAAAGGACCGGAACGACTGGAGTACCCTAATACAAAAGGAGAAAGTACGGAGAGCCTTAAATTGAAGAATGGGGCAACTCACCGGAAGAGAGGGAAGAACGGCTCCGAGAGCGTCAAAGGAGGAGCAAGCGAACAGTCCGACGGCAATGACGGCAGCGCAAAGGAGAAACTCGAAGATGTCTGTAAAGAGAAAGGCGGACGGAGGAGGCCCCCGGTTAAATAGGCGGAAAGGTGGGTGACGCCTCGGTGACGCCAGAGGACGCCTGGCTGCCGAAGGGTCGCTCGCGCCCCAAAGGCGAATCGACGCCATTAAGGAAGGATGTCCGCCGAAATCCTCAGACTGCCAAGTCAGCAACAACCGCCATACGCCATAAAGAAGGCGGGGAGCTCGAAGCGCGCGCGCCTCTCCGAGGGATGGCGGCAATCTCGAAGCATCACTCCCTTCACCCGTTCCCCTTCTGGTTCCAGGCTCGGAAGTGGGGGGCTACTGTTACAGGGGAACTTAGCCACCATGCCCCACGTGACCGGCACGCGCGCCCAGGAAGACTACGGCAGCCCCTTGATCCAGCAATCCGACCCCGAGTCGGACATCTTCGTCTCCGCAGCCCGACCCCGAGTCGGCTACCCCTTGATCCAGCAATCCGACCCCGAGTCGGACATCTTCGTCTCCGCAGCCCGACTCCGAGTCGGACATCTCTCGACAACGACAGGCTATTCCCCAGAGGCACGTCGCGGCCCTCTGCTCCACGATCCCCTGTAACAGCCGTACAAAGCGGAGCTCCACTACGCCCTGTAACAGCCGTACCCAGCGCTGCCCCACGACGCCCTGTAACGGCCATGTCAGTGGCAGCTCCATCGTGCTACACGATGACCAACCCCCCAAAAGGACCCCCCAGCCTGGTATATATGCGGCTGGGGGGAGAATGGGGAGGGTAAGCAAGAACTTCCAGAGCATTCTCCTACTTGCTACTATTATCTTTCCTTCTCCTCCAATCTCCTCTGACTTGATCGTCGGAGGGCCCCCACTACCCCAGTGGTGGTGCGAGGCTTGCTTGCAGGTTTTCCGGTGGAAAGTGGAGCGCAATCAACACCAACCAAGGCAACCCAAACGGAACCCCGTTTACACCGCTGTGCCAATCGTTCTCGGTTTGGACCACCAGCAACAAGTTGAATTTCAAATCTGAGTACTTTGAATCAAAACGTGCTTGACTCTGTAATTATTTGGCTCCCGGCTCGGTTGCAGCCTTAGGTGCACGGACTACGATTTTTAGATGCCCAGGCTGTGCAGGGCCGACCCGGTCCCCAGGCCCAAAACGACGCGCTTCCCCTGCCGTCTGCTCTCGCCCTTTCCCCCTTTTTTCCCCTTGCGGGACAGCACTCCTCGCCTCCCTAAAATACGTGGCGACACGTCCAACCAGCCGCCAATCATCTGCCAAGACGTTCGCGAAGCTAAACACGTCAGCTGCCATAGACGCGTAAGCGAGCTCGGCCAACTGGAAAATTTTACATATTAATTAATTAATTAATTAAAAGAAAATTGGAAACCCAAGTAACCAGGTGGAGGCCTGTCCTCGTAACAATTCCTCCCCTCATCTGTCTCTCTCGCGTTTCTATTTACTCTCCTTGCTTCAGCATTTTTTTTTTTTTTTTTGGGGGACCTTTTCTGTTTTGTAATCGCTCCGGGAGAGAGAGAGAGAGAAAAAAAAACAAAAACAAAAAAGGAGCGGAGAGTAGGGGAGCTCGAGATGAGAGGAGAAGAAGGTTGGATTGGTTGGACGATGGCGCCGCTTCATCCTTCTCATTCAGTCCGCGTCGGTGTTTCGAAGGCCCAGGCCGGGCTGGCCAAGATCATCGCAATCATTTCCACCCTCCCTCCTCCACGAATCGAGCACGGCGGCTGTAATTCTGAGGCAGCGCGTGAGGGAGGGCTCGGCCTCGGGCTCGATTTGAACCTCCGATTGGCCCCACCGCCGGAGATCGAAGGAGGACCGTCGGGAAACGAGGACGACGAGGGTGGGGGCCCCACCGCGCAGAGCGGCGTGGTCGTGGAGTCCGGGGAGGAGTCCACGGTCGATAAGGGCTCGGGGAGGGCCCCGCATGCGGGGGAGGAGGGCAGCGCCATCTCGCCGACGGAGAGGAGCTCGGAAGGCGAATGCGATCCGGAGGAGGGCGGAGAGGAGAGCCGGAAGGAAGCCAAGGAATCGTCCGGGATCACGACTGCTCCATCGAGGAAAGCCGACGACGACGGTGACGAAGATGAGGAGGCGGTTGCGGAGGTCATCAAGAAAGAAGAAAACCAAGAGGAAAAAGAGACGGGGAATCGTAGGAAATTCGATGGAAGCCTGGACCTGCTCCTGGAGGCGGTGCGGCAGGTCTCCGGCGGTTTGTTTGAGGAGGATCCGGGGAAGGAGAAGGCGGCGGAAGAGGAGAGGGTGTCGGAGAGAAGAGCGGCGGGGGTGGCGCAAGGGTCGAAGAGGAGATCAGGGACGGGGCGGCTCTCGTTCCATCCGTGCGACGATTCGGCCCCCATCGTCCGATCGAAGCGCGGGCGGAGCCAGGCGCTGCCTTCGCGGTTCCGGGACTCCGTCCTCGACCCCTGGCGGAAGCTGCCGACCGTGACCCGCCAAGGCCGGGCGGCGAGACCCTGAAACCGCCTGGTAAGGTTACCGTAGCCTCTCCGGTGCTTCTGTACTAGCTTACAATTCTTAGATGTCATCGTGCCTATCTCTTCCGTTTTCTGGCTCTTTCTCCATTTGATGGACATTTTGTAGGACTTTTATTTTAAGCTGTAGCAATCCTCCTCGTAGCAGTAGATGGTAATAGTTGTAGCAGGGTGGGTGTTGGCCATCATATTGTAGCTGTGATGCCATCGAAGGAATGATGTACCTTAAACTCATGCTTCCAATCCATCTTATTATTATTATTATTATCATCATCATATTGTGTGATCTCTTCTTCGAAGCTTGGGGTGTCTGCTACAAAGTTCTCTCTCTAATAAGCTTGCACAATTCCACTTCTAAGGCCACAAATTAATACGGCTCATGGTTTCTAGACCACCCATGTTTTACTAAAGCGCCATTTAAGATATGGTTTCAGGTTGATATTGGTTGTAGTTACGCTGTTGCTATCAAATGAAGAAACGGAACAAACCCACTTCCTAATACACTCGACTCTCCACGCAGTTCGCTGTTAGTAACACCTAAACGAAAAAAGGTTTACGGTTCGTCTGATGGGGCCACCGAGCGGGGTCCGCATGGATTTTGATGTCTGCAAAAGAGAGGATGTGTGGAGCATTGCTCTGGCTCAAATTTCATTAGCACCAAAACTGTAGAGAAGTGGTTGGATTAGTACAAGGCCAAACCCTGGTTTTCCATTGACCGGCATCAATCATGGGCCATACCGCAGAGTGCTATGCAGTTTTCGGTATCTATCATTAGAAAATAAACAACCATCAAACAATATATCTCGTATAATATGCTACGTGCTCCTGGATTATTTTGTTTGATGGACGTCCATTTTCTTATAGTGGTCATCGAAAGTTGCATAGCATTTTGTGGTGTGCCCTACGCATCTGATCTGGACATGTAGAACTATCCATACATATCTTATACACATTTGTTATTTCTGTTCAATTTCGGAATATACCCGAAATTTTCCTCATTGTAAAATTAATTTCTGATAACTGCATGGGCCATAGCTGTCTTTTTATAATATAAATTGAAATAGTTTATTTTTGTATAGTGTAATCATTGTAAGGTATAGCAACTATCCAACCAAACAAAAATTTTGTTTTGTCAGACTTTATCCTGGGAATAATTATGCCATCTAAAAGGGCACAAGAGGGTTATGACAATCTCCCATTTTTTATCCACCAACCATACTACGCCTATGTATGCAACATTCATGTCCTTTATGAGGCAATCTAGCTGCTACAGTGGTTACAATGGTTACAAGTTATTGCTGCCTGACTAAAATATTAATAAGAAATAGTTTCCAATTATGATGATATATATTATATCTCAACCCACATCATGAGCTATTGTAATACAATTTGGAGACATGCACCCGCAGTACAGCAGTCTTACTAAATTTCTCTGTGGTCCAAACCGAGAACGATTGGCACAGCGGTGTGAACGGGGTTCCGTTTGAGTTGCCTTGGTTGGTATTGATTGCGCTCCACCTTCCACCGGGAAACCTGCAAGCAAGCCTCGCACCACCACTGGGGTAGTGGGGGCCCTCCGACGATCAAGTCAGAGGAGATTGGAGGAGAAGGAGAGATAATAGTAGCAAGTAAGAGAATGCTCTGGAAGTTCTTGCTTACCCCCCCTCCTCCTCCCAGCCGCATATATACCAGGCTGGGGGGTCTTTCAGGGGGGTTCGTCATCGTGGGGCACGATGGAGCTGCCACTGACACGGCCGTTACAGGGCGTCGTGGGGCAGCGCTGGGTACGGCCATGACAGGGCGTAGTGGAGCTCCGCCTTGTACGGCTGTTACAGGGGATCGTGGAGCAGCGCCAGATACAACCGTTGCAGGGAGTAGTGGAGCAGGAGGCTGCGGCGTGCCTCTGGGGAATAGCCTGTCGTTGTTGAGAGATGTCCGACTCGGGGTCAGGCTGCGGAGCCGAAGATGTCCGACTCGGGGTCGGATTGCTGGATCAAGGGGCAGCCGACTCGGGGTCAGGCTGCGGAGCCGAAGATGTCCGACTCGGGGTCGGATTGCTGGATCAAGGGGCTGCCGTAGTCTTCCTGGGCGCGCGTGCCGGTCACGTGGGGCATGGTGGCTAAGTTCCCCCGTAACAGTAGCCCCCCACTTCCGAGCCTGGAACCAGAAGGGGAACGGGTGAAGGGAGTGATGCTTCGAGATTGCCGCCATCCCTCGGAGAGGCGCGCGCGCTTCGAGCTCCCCGCCTTCTTTATGGCGTATGGCGGTTGTTGCTGACCTGACAGTCTGAGGATTTCGGCGGACATCCTTCCTCAATGGCGTCGATTCGCCTTTGGGGCGCGAGCGACCAGGAGCTTCAGTCGCGCCTGGAGGAGGCTGAGGCTGCTCGCATTGCTGCCGAGGCGAAGCACAAGGAGGCTCAGGCTGATCTGCTGAGGATCTCCTCCGAGGCGGACGACCGGATTGTGGCGAAGGTCTTGGAGGCGAAAGCTCAGATTATGGAGTGGGCAGAGGCGGCGCTGGCCGAGAAGAGTGCGGAAATCGGGCGTCAGGCGGTACAGGCTTATCGTCAGTCCGCCGAGTTCACCCGTGATATGTCGGAGGCGGTACAGGCCTATCGTCAGTCTGACGAGTTCGTCCGTGACATGTCGGACGCGGGGTCCGACTCCTTTATCTTAGGCTTCGAGGAAGGCCTGACAAGGGTGTCGGCTAAGTACCCCGAAATTGACCTGAGTGGGATCTCTCTTCTAGACTCCTCTCCGGCGCCATTGCCTGCTGATTCTCCAACCGCCTCCCTACCCCCTGCGGACGTGCCCGGCGTTCCCGACCCGGGGGTTCCTCCAAGCTGACCTTCTGTATTTTTGTTCTTTTCTTTGTGTGTTGGCGTTTTGCCAAGTTGTATGGGTCTCGGCCCTGAAACAATGAAAGTTAATGCAAATAGAGTTTCTTCATTTCACTTTCGTCCTTCTTTTTAACTCTTGGTAGCGTCTCGCTGACTTCCGACTCTTGAAATTCTTCTGGCGCTAGGCCAGGTATCTGAGGGTTAGGCCTCAGGGAATTCTTCCGGCTCTAAGCCAGGCATCCGAGGGTTAGGCCTCAGGAACTTCTTCCGGCGCTAAGCCGGGCATCCGAGGGTTAGGCCTCAGGAAATTCTTCCGGCACTAAGCCAGGCATCCGAGGGTTAGGCCTCGGGAAATTCTTCCGGCGCTAAGCCAGGCATCCGAGGGTTGGGCCTCAGGAAATTCTTCCGGCACTAGGCCAGGCATCCGAGGGTTAGGCCTCAGGAAATTCTTCCGACACTAGGCCAGGCATCCGAGGGTTAGGCCTCAGAAAATTCTTCCGGCACTAAGCCAGGCATCCGAGGGTTAGGCCTCAGGAAATTCTTCCGGCGCTAAGCCAGGCATCCGAGGGTTGGGCCTCAGGAAATTCTTCCGGCACTAGGCCAGGCATCCGAGGGTTAGGCCTCAGGAAATTCTTCCGGCACTAGGCCAGGCATCCGAGGGTTCGGCCTCAGGAAATTCTTCCGGCACTAAGCCAGGCATCCGAGGGTTAGGCCTCAGAAAATTCTTCCGGCGCTAGGCCAGGCATCCGAGGGTTAGGCCTCAGGAACTTCTTCCGGCGCTAAGCCAGGCATCCGAGGGTTGGGCCTCAGGAAATTCTTCCGGCACTAACCCAGGCATCCGAGGGTTAGGCCTCGGAAAATTCTTCCGGCGCTAAGCCAGGCATCCGAGGGTTGGGCCTCAGAAAATTCTTCCGGCACTAGGCCAGGCATCCGAGGGTTGGGCCTCAGGAAATTCTTCCGGCACTAGGCCAGGCATCCGAGGGTTAGGCCTCAGGAAATTCTTCCGGCACTAGGCCAGGCATCCGAGGGTTGGGCCTCAGGAAATTCTTCTGGCACTAGGCCAGGCATCCGAGGGTTAGGCCTCAGGAAATTCTTCCGGCACTAGGCCTGGCATCCGAGGGTTAGGCCTCAGGAAATTCTTCCGGCACTAAGCCAGGCATCCGAGGGTTAGGCCTCAGGAAATTCTTCCGGCGCTAGGCCAGGCATCCGAGGGTTAGGCCTCAGGAACTTCTTCCGGCGCTAAGCCAGGCATCCGAGGGTTAGGCCTCAGGAAATTCTTCCGGCGCTAAGCCAGGCATCCGAGGGTTGGGCCTCAGGAAATTCTTCCGGCACTAGGCCAGGCATCCGAGGGTTAGGCCTCAGGAAATTCTTCCGGGACTAAGCCAGGCATCCGAGGGTTGGGCCTCAGGAAATTCTTCCGGCACTAGGCCAGGCATCCGAGGGTTAGGCCTCAGGAAATTCCGCTCGTTGGTCGGCCAAGGCTGGCGCAAGCCGAGGCGACCGGTCGGGGCTTCAGGCTAGTTTGCTCCCGGGATGATCATCGGGTTAGCCTGGCATCCGAGGGCCAAGCCTCGGGAGATTCCGCTCGTTGGTCGGCCAAGGCTGGCGCAAGCCGAGGCGACCGGTCGGGGCTTCAGGCTAGTCTGCTCCCGGGATGATCATCGGGTTAGCCTGGCATCCGAGGGCCGAGCCTCGGGAGATTCCGCTCGTTGGTCGGCCAAGGCTGGCGCAAGCCGAGGCGACCGGTCGGGGCTTCAGGCTAGTCTGCTCCCGGGATGATCATCGGGTTAGCCTGGCATCCGAGGGCCGAGCCTCGGGAAATTCCGCTCGTTGGTCGGCCAAGGCTGGCGCAAGCCGAGGCGACCGGTCGGGGCTTCAGGCTAGTCTGCTCCCGGGATGATCATCGGGTTAGCCTGGCATCCGAGGGCCGAGCCTCGAGAAATTCCGCTCGTTGGTCGGCCAAGGCTGGCGCAAGCCGAGGCGACCGGTCGGGGCTTCAGGCTAGTCTGCTCCCGGGATGATCATCGGGTTAGCCTGGCATCCGAGGGCCGAGCCTCGAAAAATTCCCTCGTTGGTCGGCCAAGGCTGGCGCAAGCCGAGGCGATCGGTCGGGGCTTCAGGCTAGTCTGCTCCCGGGATGATCATCGGGTTAGCCTGGCATCCGAGGGCCGAGCCTCGGGAAATTCCGCTCGTTGGTCGGCCAAGACTGGCGCAAGCCGAGGCGACCGGTCGGGGCTTCAGGCTAGTCTGCTCCCGGGATGATCATCGGGTTAGCCTGGCATCTGAGGGTTGTCAGGCCTCAGGAAATTCCGCTCGTTGGTCGGCCAAGGCTGGCGCAAGCCGAGGCGACCGGTCGGAGCTTCAGGCTAGTCTGCTCCCGGGATGATCATCGGGTTAGCCTGGCATCCGAGGGCCGAGCCTCGGAAAATTCCGCTCGTTGGTCGGCCAAGGCTGGCGCAAGCCGAGGCGACCGGTCGGGGCTTCAGGCTAGTCTGCTCTCGGGATGATCATCGGGTTAGCCTGGCATCCGAGGGCCGAGCCTCGGGAAATTCCGCTCGTTGGTCGGCCAAGGCTGGCGCAAGCCGAGGCGACCGGTCGGGGCTTCAGGCTAGTCTGCTCTCGGGATGGTCTTCGGGTTAGCCTGGCATCCGAGGGCCGAGCCTCGGAAAATTCCGCTCGTTGGTCGGCCAAGGCTGGCGCAAGCCGAGGCGACCGGTCGGGGCTTCAGGCTAGTCTGCTCCCGGGATGATCATCGGGTTAGCCTGGCATCCGAGGGCCGAGCCTCGAGAAATTCCGCTCGCTGGTCGTGCGCCTGTCGCTTGCCGCCCGACGGGATTTCTCCGTGGCCAGCTGCGATCGTGTTTCTCCTCCTCTCCAAGCGTCGCCTGGGGAACACCAGATGGGCATTAAATGTTAATTGAGGGGTTACCTGGGAAATCGGATCACCAGTTGCTGCTTGCGAGGAGTGTCAGTTAAGCGGCCGCGATACGCGCGTTCTTCGAGGCGGATGCGGCCTGGGCGCGAGCGGAGATATGTGGACCTAGGGGTACAGGCCATCCGGAGTGTCCTGCACAAAGAATGCGATTAAGGAGAATAACGCTTAGGAAATCGCGGGAAGATACGCCTCGAGAGCCGGATCGGCTCCGGATTCAATGCGCCCGCATTTATTGGAGCCACCCGCATCGGAACGACCGGGGGGCCGCAGTTTGGCTATAAATATAGGTGCAGGTGCGATGGAGCCTGCCAAGCCGGAGCTGTTCAGGTTGCCATGGATCGTGGGCCTCCTCTCCGGCGCATGGTTGAGAGACCCCTACCGAAGGAACGGGAGGCGCGCCCTTCGCGACTTCCGCCATCTAGCCGTTTCATCTGGGATCAACAAGGAGGTTCTCTCCGGCGGAACTCCGCTCTAGGCGTTTCATCCGGGATCACGTCTCCCCTCCTTGAAGTTCAGCCTCCCGATTGAGCTCCGCACCAGACGCTTGATCCGGGACCGCGCCTCCATATGCTCTTCTCCCTTGTATCCCTTCTCTCCCCTAACACTGGGGAGGACCGGAATATCCCTTGGAGGTGGCGTTCCCCTGGAGGCAGCGGGAGCTTCTTCTGCGGCGGCTCCTCGTCTTTTTCGTGAGGCGTGGATGGCGCCTCTGGGTAGGAGCAGTGTGGACTTCTCCTTCGTCCACTTCTTCTTCATCCGCGCCGGCTCTTCGTCTTTTTCGTGAGACGTCGATGGCGCCTCCGGTTGGAAGCACCCACTTCCGGTGGGATTGCAGCCGCTTCGGATGGAGGTTTCGGGATCCCAGATCTTCAGCTCCTCGGAGTCTCCACCTCTTCTTTACTTTCTTTACACCCTAATTCCCCTCTGGGAATTCCTTGTAATCACACGAGCACGCCATTGTAACCAGAAATTATTGAAATGAAAAGTGTTATACATTTTTGAACTGTCTTTCTGGCATTGTCGTTCTACTGGTAATACATCCGCAGGTTAGCGGAATTCCAGCTCCTTGGAATTTCTCGACCATCTAGGGCCTCCAACTGGTAGGAGCCAGGTCGGTTTACCCAGCGAACCCTATACGGGCCTTCCCAATTTGGCGCTAGCTTCCCACCTTCCGCAGATTGAGATGCTTTAGCTCGCCTTAGCACCAGATCTCCGATTCTGAAAAGCTTCGGTCGGACCTTGGAGTTGTAATATCGGGCCACCCTCCGCTGATACATCGCCATCCGAACCTGCGCCATTTCTCTCGCTTCTTCCAAGAGATCCAGGTTCCCTCGGAGTTGCTCCGAATTGGCCTCGGGTCGGTGTGCGGCCACCCGAGGTGAGGGGAGTCCGAGCTCCACGGGGACAACGGCTTCCGTGCCATAGGTTAGGCTGAAAGGCGTCTCCCCGGTAGGGGTCCGATGCGTGGTTCGATACGCCCAAAGGACATTCTCGAGTTCTTCGACCCAAGCTTGCCCCGTCCGACCGATTCGCGCTTTGATTCCTTGGAGGATTGTCCGATTTGTGACCTCGGCCTCGCCGTTGGTTTGGGGATGCGACACAGATGTGAACCGATGCTCGATCCCGAACTCCTCGCAGAAGTCACGGAAATGCTTGTTGTCGAACTGTCGACCATTATCCGAGATGAGGACCCGAGGTACCCCAAATCGGACAATGATGTTCTTCTTCACGAACTTCCGGACTTGCGCCTCCGTGATAGTGGCCAGCGGCTCTGCCTCCACCCACTTGGTAAAGTAGTCGATTGCAACAATCAAAAATTTCCGCTGAGCTGGAGCGACGGGGAATGGTCCGAGGATATCCATTCCCCACTGGGCGAAGGGCCAGGGTGCAGTGATTGGTGCCAAGGGGACAGAAGGGACTCTCTGGACGTTGGCGTGGCGCTGGCAGGCGTCACATTTCCGTACATGATCCTTTGAGTCCTCCAATAAGGTAGGCCAATAATAGCCTTGCCTCATGATCTTGTGCGCCAAGGACCTAGTCCCCAGTGATAGTGTGGATCACGCCCGCGACGGGTCGATTCTGCTCCCGAGGCTCCTGAGGGGCCGGGTCGGCCGGACATGGGTCTGCGGGGGGACGTCGGTCGTTCACATATCGACCGAGACGCCCTCGGCGGATGAGAGCCTCGATCTCGTCCCGAAGCTGGAAGCAGTCTTCGGTGTCGTGGCCGTGGTCCCGGTGGTACTCACAGTACGCCCGAGAGGGCCTCCTCCCAGGAATCTTCTTCATCTGTCTCGGGACCGGGAGGTCCTCCCGCCCCTTGATTTCCATGAGGATCTGGGCCCGGGGAGTCAGGAGAGGAGTGTACCGGTTGAAACGTCGGGGCGGAGAACGAGGGCGTAGGGCGCCGTTGTTCCTCGCCGGCGACAGGCTTCTGCGCCGACGTTGAGGCGTCGGGCTCCTCCTCTGGCGTGCCTCTTTTCGCCTTTTCTTCCCGAGCTTTGGAAGGATCTCGGCGACCTCCTTGCTCCGGTGGGCGGACGCCTCCTCGGCGTCCGCATACTGGTTCGCCCGGGACAACAGCTCCGGGAAGCTCCGCGGCAGGCGTTTGTCCAGGGAGAAGGTGAGTCTGCCCTTTCGGAAGCCACGCTTCAGGGCTGAAAGAGCCACCTCCTGGCTCAGGTTCCGGACTTCCAGCGTAGCCTTGTTGAAGCGGGTAAGATAATCCCGCAAGCTTTCTCCCTCGTTTTGCCGGACATCAAAGAGGGAGTCGGAGACCAGTCGCCGCCGGCTACTGACGGCGAAATGGGTGATGAAGAGGCGAGTAAACTGGTCGAAGGACTGGATTGAGTTAGCCTCCAAGCCGGCGAACCACGCCCTTGCCGGGCCACGGAGGGTCGCCGGGAAGGCCTTGCAGAGGAGAGGATCTGATGCTCCGTGGAGGAGCATAAGGGTCCTGAAACTCTCGACGTGATCCCGCGGGTCCGCCGCCCCGTCATAGGGCTCGATCGCCGGCATTTTAAACCCCGGCGGATTCGGGGTCCGCAGGATCCTCGAGGCAAGCGCCGGCTGGGAGGAGATCTCCAAGTCGGCGAAGGGATCTTTGGAGTGGCCTTTCAGGACCTGGAGTTGTCGGTGGAGATCGTCCACCCGCCGGTCCAGGGAGCGCGACCGATGGGTGGGAGACAAGGAGCACCGAGAGGGGGACCGACTGGAGCGCGGGTTCCTTGAGGACTGGGGGATCTGGGAACGCGCCCGGGCCCGCCTCTCATACCCCGCGCAACTCCGATGGGAAGGTCCCGGCAGAATGGACCGTGCTCGAGAATCTTCCTCGCGCCGGCGCTCCTCCCCATGGGAGAGGAAGGAGCGCGGGTTGAGGAGGACAGGTGAGCGCTCAGGGAGCAGCGGCTCCTGGGCCCGCTGCGGCGCCCGAGACATCACACCCTGCAGGTTCTGCACTGCCTCCGCGAGGGTGCGAACCTGCTGGGCTAACTGGTCGAACTGAGCGGCTTCGACCATCTGAATGGGAGGTGGAGCGGTGGAGTGTTGCTGAGAATGTGTTGGAGACGCAGCGGCCTCCCGGCCGGAGGCGCGAGAGGCCCCGCGACCGGAGGCATTGGAAGCTCCACGACCACCTCGCCGTGCCATTACGATCGCTCTGAGATTCGGGCCCTCCTTCTAGCGCCAACTGTTGCTGGTGGTCCAAACCGAGAACGATTGGCACAGCGGTGTGAACGGGGTTCCGTTTGAGTTGCCTTGGTTGGTATTGATTGCGCTCCACCTTCCACCGGGAAACCTGCAAGCAAGCCTCGCACCACCACTGGGGTAGTGGGGGCCCTCCGACGATCAAGTCAGAGGAGATTGGAGGAGAAGGAGAGATAATAGTAGCAAGTAAAAGAATGCTCTGGAAGTTCTTGCTTACCCCCCCTCCTCCTCCCAGCCGCATATATACCAGGCTGGGGGGTCTTTCAGGGGGGTTCGTCATCGTGGGGCACGATGGAGCTGCCACTGACACGGCCGTTACAGGGCGTCGTGGGGCAGCGCTGGGTACGGCCATGACAGGGCGTAGTGGAGCTCCGCCTTGTACGGCTGTTACAGGGGATCGTGAAGCAGCGCCAGATACAACCGTTGCAGGGAGTAGTGGAGCAGGAGGCTGCGGCGTGCCTCTGGGGAATAGTCTGTCGTTGTCGAGAGATGTCCGACTCGGGGTCAGGCTGCGGAGCCGAAGATGTCCGACTCGGGGTCGGATTGCTGGATCAAGGGGCAGCCGACTCGGGGTCAGGCTGCGGAGCCGAAGATGTCCGACTCGGGGTCGGATTGCTGGATCAAGGGGCTGCCGTAGTCTTCCTGGGCGCGCGTGCCGGTCACGTGGGGCATGGTGGCTAAGTTCCCCCGTAACAGATATTATCAAAGGTTTCAATGGAAAATCTTTCTGAACATCATATTAAAATAGTTAAGTGTTATAAATAACAGATTGTGATCATCTTGAAGAGAACATCACCACAAAGATCATTGCGCACGTATAGTTTTGGCTGCATGGAAATGTCCAAGCCGCCTAGGGCAGCAGTTCTAATGGCAGTCATAGTAGGAGACGACTTTTTGTGAAAAAAGTTTTCACAAATATATATAGATATATATTTTTGTGAAAAATTAGCACGCCACCTGTCCTTCTCGGCACCAGGAGACAACTTTTGAATGGCTCTTCTTTTGCTTTTTCCTTCGACGGATCGATAGGGTTCGTTTCTCATACTAGGACCCTTTCATTTGCAGCTGGTTTGCCGTCCGGCGGGAGGAGATTGGCGCTTTACACCATGATTCCGTTGGAATTGCACCAACACTGTGAATCGCACCAATTTCTTTTACAACAAGCTATGTAATAGTCTGGAAGTTTTCTTTTAGCCACCATATATAGAACAACGAAACGAACCCTTCTAATGAATTTTTCGTCTTAGAGCCATTAATTTGTCGCTTGCATCAAATTAAAAATTAAATATAATATCGGAACCTTCTTTGGCAACCAAATAAGATTCAACATACGTGCCATTTGTTTCTTTTTCTTAAAGAAATTTAGAATAACATGAGCACCACTCATCGAAGTTTATTGTGATCATGAATTGTGATAAAGACCTTACTTTAAGTACTCTATCCAATATGGCATTCAATATTTAAGTTGTGTTATAATATACTCCTAAAGAAGCGCACCATACAATATTTCTCTTATTTGAATAATTGGACATTGTTTGATGGCAAGAGAAATTATTAACTACACTGCATGCATGCGTGGATGTGCGCACAGTGAATCACCGCCACTGATTTATATGATGGTACACCATGATGCATTCTTAGTTTAATGCTGTGGGATCCACCAATGTGGCTTAGAGATTATTATAATTAGGCCAGCACAATATGCTCCTCACGCCGCAAGCTCTGAACACGGTGATCTCTCGACATCGATGTGTTAAGCATAATATTTTTATCATATTATATATTATTTATATAATAACGAGAGAAAAAGATATTAGTCATTACAATATGCTATCTAGCATTATAAAGATCCGTTATCATATAAATAATTGCCATATCTTTAATTTTTATCTAAAATTAAAATATTTTTTTGCATAAAGTTTCTCCTCAGAAAAGACCATATAGCTCAAACAGCAATATTTTAATCCAATAAAAAGCTAACAGAAAAATATCACTAATTTTTCATTATTTAGCAATTACTATAACGTCAACTTTTGTCATATAAACTTTTGATGTACTATTGTTAGATGAACAATGATCATTATAACTGTTATATATAGCGGCCAAGGATGATTTCCATGGAAGAGTAAACATGTTATTTAAAATCTTGTGTTATGAAAGAAACGATAGCCATGATTGATCATTAATCCTGGACTGGATTCGTTTGGCAATGAATTATTCATGATTGCACTGCCCCTTGTTAAACAAGAAAAATTGATGATATTATTTGTCAAAAGATATTATTTAACTTGTTTAGAATATTATTAAACTGAATATACAATTTTGCAAAAATATTATATATTGCAGCTGACATGGAAATTTGAACTTAAAACATTATTTTGTTCTAGAATCACTTATTAAATAACTCGTTATGCTTTCTATTATATGGACTTTTCACATGCCGTTTGAAAAACATCTACTGCTCCTTAAACTACTTCACTTATCATAAATATGGTATAATCAAGATATTAAAACCTACCTAGGTCCAACGTTTTTTTCTTTTACGTACAAGAACCAATGGTGACTTCTAATCCTCGGAATATCTAATCCCATTCAACCAAAGAAGCGTGTTCTCCTCCATCCCGAACTCTGACGTAATCTCATCCACCGAGATCATCCCACCACCATATGGGCGTTGGAGCACACAAGGTCGAGGCTGGTGCGAGAGTGAGTGAGCATAGCTGATTGGCGATGGATGGCGACCTAGAAGGGATAGGATAGTCGGACTTGACAGATCTCAAAGGACAGAGGGAGCGGAGGAAACATGGAATTGAATGGAAAAGAGACTCTACTCTTTTAAATTTAAATAGATGAGAAGACCGACCTACAATCGTAATTTTCTTTCTGGATTCTAATATATATATACTAAAATGGAGGTTTTGCTTTAGCAAAGCTCTCCATTCACCACATATACAGATACTAAAACTTCTTGCATGCCATAAAGCATAGATATTAATAATATCATTAGCAAAGCTTATTTAATACCATGTTAAATAAGAGACTTATTAGTACACTAATAAGGAATTTATTAGCTATGAAATAATATTAAGTAAAGATCTTTTTGTGAGTATCTCTAAATAAATAATGATATTTGCTTAATGTATGCTGATATTAGTAAAAAATATTTTTTATTAGTTCTGTACATTACCCATATTCTGCATGATTCATTATGTTACACTTATATTTTAATAATTTTTATTGCATTTTTGTGATTATATTGTTATTTAAAAAGTGAAAGTACAACCACTAGTAATCTTGTTATATGGCATTTAAATATTCTTTATATGCTTTACTTTTCTATTTCTTATTTATACACACGTTGGATCATGATCTTGTTATTTATAATAATATTTTATCTTACAAACTTGATATATGCATATGTTCTTGAAATTTTGTGTATTAATAGTATATCATAATATTGATATCAAAAAATAATTTAAAAAAAATAATCAGGCTTGTTCCAGTTATCTATTCTATCATGTTTATTTTATATTGCATTTCAAGAAAGAATAGAAAAAAAAAAAGAAAAATTACACCGTGCGCATGTCATGAGTTATAAACTAGCATATCTATAATAGAGGCTCTATCTGCATATAGCTCTTTATTTGCCATATGGATATTAGTATTATGATGTGATTTAAATACTTCTTGCATTTAACATTATCATTATTCAAATAAAAACCATATATTAAATAAATCGATGTCTTCATTAAAGCTGTATATTAATTTGTTGCAGGTTACAGAATAATGATTTTTACTACTTGCATACCAATGTTGATGATGGAAAACAAATCTTTTTCAAATTCTACATCCTCATTAACCAGGTAAAAGCCACATTTTACTTAAATCAAATAAACAAAGAAATTGATACTAAAAATGTAAACAAACAATTGCAAGCTTAAAAAATGATATTTTTTAATTTATTATATAGATATTGTAACAATTACAAAAAAAAAATAACGGTTGAAATAAATATCTAATATTCATAATTATTATAAATAAATAAAAAATTGATATTATATATAATAATTATATGCTCATAATTTATTTTTAACTCAAATTCAAACTAATTAACTTAAAATTTAATGTAATTTATACTTTAATCTGCACATATGTAATTTATTTCACGACTTCAACTTCAAATATAGTCATTATAATATCATAATAATATTATATTTCATCATCAAAAATATAATATCATAGTAATATTATACTAATTTGGTAAATTATATAATATTTTAAATATAATTTACTATAATGCTATGTACTGGCATGGCATGGGTGCTAAGCTAGTTCCAACGCCCCGCAGCCGATCCGCGAAGATAAGTGAGATGGAGACCGCAGGATAAAACGTGGCAGTTCATTTACTTAACACGTGGCGTTATCGGAAACCAAAAAAATATCGCGGCGGCTTGCCGAGTTCTTTAAAACTCGTCACTTTACCCGCCTTCTCCAATCTCCATCCGCTCTCCGCAGTCCGTCCGTTAAACAAATCCATTAGAAGTATTCTTCCCAAAATGACCTCATTGGTATCTCCTCCTCGTCCGCTCTCGTGCCTCGACCGGCGAAACCCTAGGGTCGGCCGCCCGTCTTGCTCGAGATTGGGGGAGATCGAGAGGCTGCCGGGGGGCGGCGATGTGAGGCCGGAGCTCCGGCACTCGGTCCCCCAGTTCCCAGCGATCCGGGAGGCGAAACGGGTGGTGCTGGTGAGGCATGGGCAGAGCACGTGGAACGAGGAGGGCCGCATCCAGGGGAGCTCCGACGCCTCGATTCTCACGCCCAAGGGAGAGTCGCAGGCCGAGACTTCTCGCCAGATGCTTGTCGGCGATTCTTTCGATGTCTGCTTCACCAGGTCCTTCCCCTTTCTTCCCTTTCTCTCCTCGGACCTCTGTTTTTTGACGAGAATTTCAGAAATCTTCTTCTTTCCTCGTGCTAATCTCAAAAAGAAAAAGAAAATTATGTGTTGGATAAAAATTTATTGGTTTTATAATGGGAGAACGCTGTGGTTTGATATGTTATGTGTTCGATTAGCTTTCTTGATTCTTTATTAGTGTTAATCGAACGCGGATCGTGCTTTGTGCTCCAGTCCCCTGGTTCGTTCCCGGAAAACAGCTGAAATTATATGGGGTACCCGGAAGGAGGAGATGATTCCAGAACCCGACTTGAGGGAGATTGATCTCTACTCATTCCAAGTTAGTTGTCTGCGAAGAATGCCCGAAGCTTATGACTAGATCCTATTCTTCGCAAAGGATGCAGCTTTTTCGTTTTCTTAGTTGTGGTATCTGCTATGGTGCTAAAGGTTTCTGTATTCTATGATGTATTGAGCTTCTCAGGGTCTCTTGAAGCATGAAGGGAAGGAGAAGTTCGGCAGTGCATTTCGCCAGTGGCAGAAAGATGCTGCAAATTTTAACATCGACGGCCACTATCCAGTGAGAGAATTGTGGGCCAGAGCCCAGAGCTGCTGGAACAAAATCTTAGCTCATGAAGGGAGGTCGGTGCTTGTTGTTGCTCACAATGCAGTCAATCAAGCTCTTGTTGCCTCTGCAATAGGTGCCGGGTTTCCATTCTAATTCTATGTTGTTTCGCGATGAATATTGTCATGATTTAGCAATATAGGTAAGGCAGAATTATTTATAGCTATCGTAACACCTATATCTGTCCACCCAGGACTAGGCACAGAGTACTTCAGGCTTCTACTCCAGAGCAACTGTGGGGTGAGTGTGCTGGATTTCACCCCACAACCTAAAGTCAGTTCTCCACATATATGCCTCAATCGTTTGAATCAGGTACTTGCACCATCCGATCATTTATATCTGAAGCTATGATGTGCTAAAATTGACTAACATTTGTAGGCGCTTGCCCTGGGTCCATCATTTTTCTCTGATCAGTAAGATATGCGTTTTATCTTAGCATAGAGGGAAAATACTCAGAACATGACACATTGCCTCATTGGTATCACCTCGAATGTGCAATCTGTGACTGTGTTTGTATGGTCCTTGAATATCTGATTGTGATCGAAACAACCAATCACTGAAATGAAGCAGTTGTTTGATGAAATTTCTTCCCTTTCTTAGTGGTCTGGGGTTCCTCTCTACTTTATATTGGTAGATAAATACCTTGTCATGTTCTTTGTTTTGTCCTGCTTAATTGTATATGCTTTGTTGGTAGTTTATCTTATGCTAGGCAAAGAAAGGATTTTAGTGATGGTCATGGGCGGTAGCATATGTTGTGTGCAAGGCATATGTTGTGTGCAAGTTGGCAATTCTATCTACAGTTTGATTATTATTTTTTAAATATTTCTAGTAACATGCTTTGATTTTTTTGCATTGTTATGTTACTTTCGTGACATTACATTAGTAAATCCTTGATCTGTCTTGCTCATATTCTCATCATCTTAGTAAGCTTGTGCAAAGGTAATAATGCATGAATTTTATGCTATTGCAGACTCCAAATTCTCCCATTGCTCCTGGAAGTTCTGGAGGAAGAAAAACCAATAGGCGGATCATTTTGGTCTGCCATGGGGCAACACAGAGCAACACCGAGGTATGGAAAAGGTGATGATCAGTTAATGCTACATCTTTTCTCTTGGAGTATCTAATGCCTAAAATATTTGTCATATGAAGCCTCTCAATGGTCAGCTTATTCTTCTTCCATCACTTAGTGTGCCAGCTTGGCTATGTTGATGAATTGTGGGAATCTGGGTGCTTGTCCTTTTGATTAGTACTCTTTACACAGCTATATATGAGTTCCCATATTCTAGAAAGAGTATGCGTGGACACTTTCTGTGGATACATTCTAACATGTATAATAAGTTCAGCAAATGCCTACTGCTAGATGTCTCTGTGCAATGCACAATTGTTGAACCTAACTATAGTTAGGAATCAATTATCAAGTGACACAGGGATGTGCTGACAGAGCATTTGCATATCTGTATAGAGATGGGCACTGGGCCGGGCCGCCCACGGCACGGCACGAAGCGGGCCGTGCCTGGCACGGCCCGCCAGCTACAGTGTCGTGCCGTGCCTGGCACGGCCCATTTGATAGGGCCGTGCTGGGTCACAGGGTACTGGCCCGTGGGCCGTGCCTGGCACGGCCCGCTTCGGGCCTGGGCCGGCACGGCCCGGTCTAGGCCCGCGGGCCAAGCACGGCACGGCCCGCGGGCCAGCACGGCACGGCCCATAAGGGCCTGGGCCGGGCTGGCACGCGGGCCTGGCACGGTCCGGGCCTGGGCCCGGCTCGGCCCGATAAAAATTAATGCTTCATAAATTTTTTTAATAAATTAATAAATATTGAACACTAAGGATTTATGAATATAAAGCCACCTTAATGGTGGGGGGTTTGGCATAGACCCCTACCAGTTTATTAATTTAAATCAAAATGGTACATGAAGGGAGGTTTGGACCTTGGTCTGACCTCCAGAATACAATAAGAAAGGGCCGAGGTTTGGACCTTGGTCTGACCTCCAGAATACAATAAAAATGTACAATTATAAAAAATTAAGAAATCTTACTAATCATCAGTGATTCAGTGAATCAGTATTCACTCTTCAGTCTTCACTCTTCAGTCTTCAGTAGTGTTTGTATCATCATCATCAGAGGATGTTGTATTATGTCCACCTTTATCTTGAAGTCTTGCCTCAGCATCCAGCCAATCCTTGAAGCAGAGAAGCATCTCCACCGTTTCGCCCGTCATCCTACTTCTTTTTTCGTCAAGAACACGCCGACCTGCACTAAAAGCGGATTCCGATGCTACCGTGGACATCGGCACAGCTAAAATATCGCGTGCAATTGCAGACATAACAGGATATTGATTTCTAACACTCTTCCACCAAAATAATACATCTAGATTCTCTATTTGATTTTCATCATATGCAGACTGAAGATCATTTCGTAAATAAAATTCTAGTTCACTACTTAAAGATGAAGAAGATGAAGAGGAACTTGAAGCATGTGTGTGTCTTCTCTGTGCAATGAATGAAAAAATAGATGACGAACGAGAACTACTAGAAGGAGAAATAGAGGTTTGTATTTGTGTTCTAGATCCACGAATTTTTTCATCATATATAACATAAATATCATAAAGAAGTTGTTTTACCTCATTTTTAGCAGATTCAGAATCTTGATTCATATTTTCAGAGTATGCATCAAGTAAAATTAGCACGCCATTTAATTTAACTCTAGGATCAAATACAGCAGCTAAGTTATGCATAGGACATATCTTGTCCCAATACTCATTCCATTTAGATTCCATTAGGTCAATAATAGGCATTAAAACATCATCATATCTATGCTCTGCAAATTTTTGACTAATTATATATGCTTGTTGTAAAAATGAACATGAAGTAGGGTAATAAATACCAGAAAGAACATTGGTAGCATTATAAAAACTAAGCAAAAAATCTTCCAAAATTTTTCCTTTATTCCAATCAGTTTCAGACAATGTAAAGCCTAATCCACGATCATTAATATATGCACTTAATAAGTTCTTATATGGGTATGCATCATGTATCATGCTATATGTGGAGTTCCAACGAGTAATTACATCAAGTTTAAATTTTTTAAAACGTTTACCATTATTTACGCATAATTCCTTAAATTCTTGAAGTCTTGATCTTGAAGCATGAATAAAAGAAACTGCATTTCTAATTTTTGAAATCACATCTTGAATCATGCCCATGCCAGCTTGAACAGAAAGATTTAAGATATGACATGCACATCTAATATGCAGTAAATTTCCATCTAATATGGGATGCAATGAGTCTTTTAATAATGCAACAGCAGAATTATTATTAGATGCATTATCAAAAGTAATAGACATAATTTTATCATTAATATTATATGAACATGCAGTTTGATAAATTATATTTGAAATTTGTTGCCCAGAATGTGGAAAATCAAAAGCACGAAAAGCAAGAATACGTTTATTTAATTGCCAATCATTATCAATATAATGAGCAGTAATGGCAATAAAACAATTACTACCTACAGATGCCGACCAAATATCAGAAGTTAATGAAATTTTTACATTTAAAGTAGATAATGTTTCAATTAAATTTTGTTTCATTGCTAAAAAGTTGGTCATAGCTACTCTTCTAAATGTACGCCTACTAGTTCTTTTGTAAGCAGGTTGTAGGTTTAATTGAACATATTCTTCAAAATTAAAAGATTCACATAAACTAAAAGGTAATTCATCCTTAACTATCCATTTTACAAGTGCTTTTCTTTGATTTTCATGATTATATGCAAAATTACCTACAAGTAATCCCCCTTGTATATTAAGGGTACTTTGAGCTTGAGCATGAGAATCATGCATCCTATGACTCTCTTGATGTCTTTTTAAATGCCCTGTTCCCCCACTACTACTACAACTATAAAGTTTGGCACATTTTTACATTTAGCTTTCCAGACTCCCTCAACCATAACTCTATCAAATTCATTCCATACAGCACTAGTCCTCTTACGAGAAGAGGTTTGACCTTCACTCGGTTCACCAGTTCTAGAGGAACTAGGAACATAGGGTTGGGGATTAGTTTCTTCTCCCTCAGAAACAGGAGGAATGCCAAACTGACTTTCCTCAAAAGATGACATATCTATGATTAATTCAAAAAATAAAAACTAACCGCAAGGAGGAATTGAGTAGAGGGTCGGAGGGCAGAGGCAGAGCCGAGATTCCGAGCTTCCTCTTGTGCTCTCAACAGAAGCGACCTTCTCTTCTCAACAGGAACCTCCTCTTGTGTAGCACTTGAACAAACTAAAAATTAAATTGCTAGAAGAGCACTTTAGAAGAGAGAAATAATAGCAGTAGAGAAGGAAAGAATGAGAGGTTTGGTGTGGTGAGAATGAGGGAGGAATGGGCTATTTATAGAAGCCCAAAATTTTTTTTCCCAAAATACCCCTCAATTCAGCCGTTATTGGACTGTTGGGAGGGGTAAAAGGGTCATTTTCACGAAAATAGCCGTTGAAAACGGCTATTTTCCTCCCCCCTCTCCAGACGGGCCGTGCCTGGCACGGCCCGTCTGGAGCCGTTACGGGCCGTGCCAGGCACGGCCCGTTTGAAGCCGTTGCGGGCCGTGCCTGGCACGGCCCGTTATCGCCCGTTACGGGCCGTGCCTGGCACGGCCCGTGGCGTGCCGTGCCCGGCCCGGCCCACCAATAGAGGGGCCTGGGGCCGGGCCGGGCTGGTGTTCCGTGCTGGACGGGCCGTGCCGGGCACGGCCCGCTTCATAAGCGGGCCGTGCCAGACACGGCCCGTTTAGTCCTTAGGCCCGGTGGGCCTGGGCCGGGCCGGCCCGGCACGGCCCGTTGCCCAACTCTATATCTGTATCACGTAGAACTATCATATGTTTCAACAGTGCTTGATCTTGTTCATAATGCCAAAGCTATGTTTCAGCATCTTCTGTTCTGGTTCATCAGAGCTAACCGTGTTCATTTTATTCTTATTCTGTATGACCTAAATCCTTTTGTTCATGTGCACATATAAGCAACTGTTAACCATTATATCTTTTCAAAATGTGGATTTTTTTTAAAAAAAATATGCTGAGTATTGCTTAAAGTAGCTCATTCTTGGTTGTTGGAGCTAGTTTGCAAGCTTTCCTTATCCTAAATGAAGAACCCATGAACCCATATTTCAATTTTTTACTTTCCAGGCCGGTTTCCCCAATATGGGATATGAACCCATGAACATGCTTGGGGTTATACAGGTAGCTCATTTTGGTTCCCTCATTGTTAGTATATTGAAGCTGATGTATTATTGATACAGTCATTTCTGGACCACTTTGACTGCAGTCACAGAAAACTGCAGAACTACTTCTAGACTTGAAAGTGAAATGTATAATTTGTAGCCCACGAATTGCCTCAGCTGATACCGCCATGGCCATATCTGAGGTGAATCTTTCTTGAAAGTTTTCCAAAACCTAACAGTACAATTAATTTCATGAAATGTCGTTCTTTTCCAATGCAGTCATCTATTTTAACTGCAAACCTGATTGTAGGTTCAAGAGGCAGCGGATTGCTTGGGTGCTGATTGTATGCCTCGTTATGTAGAAGTGAAGAAAATGCTAGACCTTGAAGTTGAGCCTGTACTTCAGCAAGCATGGAAGGTCAAAATTTAAGATTTAGCATCATTTAAAACTTTAGGCTAAAAATTAATTTATTTAGAAGGCACTCTTTCGTTATAGCAAACTTGAAGCTTTCTGTCAATGAATTCTATGGTTGCTCCGATCATCACTTCTTGGAGATGGAAAACTACATAGCAAAGCATGATTTTTATAAGCTTAATTAATTTTTCAAGACAGCAATTGGTTTCTGACACTGATTTTTGATATTCAACAGAATTCAATGGAAACTTTGATAGCCAAGTCAGGTTGTTTATATGGCTTTGATGATGGCATCCTAACAGAATTATGGAATCAATCAAAGAAGGCTTGGCGATCTTTGCTTGATGAGATGTCTAATTATTCAGAAACGGAAGGAAATGTGGTGGTTGTAGGGCACCCTGCTGTTCATATAGCACTGATAGCCCATTGTCTGAATCTGACAGAAGAATGGATGGGATCTTTTCATCTAGATGCTGGTAGTGTCAGCGTTATTGACTTCCCAGATGGGCCATCAGGAAGAGGTGTCATCCGATGTATAAATTACACAGCACATTTGGGAAGGTGGTCTATACCCATAACGAGAGCAACAACAAATGACGAGGAGTTTTAGCTGAACTTGCAGGGATCCTTCTTCTATTTCTTACTAAATTAATTGCAACTTGGACAATGTAATCACGTAAGCATGTCATAACGATGCATACAATTTTCAAATTGAAAAAAAAAGGAACGGAAAAAGAGATGTATTATAGTAATTTTAAAAAGTTGAATTTACGTAGTTGCTTTATCTAGCTATTCTGACTCTTGAGCTAATCTATTGTTCATAAAGGAAGTCCCAACATGAGCACTCTATCCTACATCCAGAATGGCTTTCTGCTTTGATTGGAAACCTGCTAAAATTGGAGAAAGTACTTTCTTCTATTCTTTATAACACTTTGGCATCCAGTAAAGTTCATGTTCCTGTCTTCTATAGTACCATTAGTCTCTACACTTCATCTTTGATCTTTCTAAAGAGCAAGTCTTAGAGAAGCTTGATGCTGCTTCTTAGAGGCTCGAGTTCTGAAGTCCGAGAACAATGTAGAATAGATCGCCAAAGATCGGGAAGAGGAGAGAGGATAAGAAGAAAGAGGGAAGAAGAGATTGTGGAATTCCGTCAATCATGAAGAATGCAGCCTCCACTTAAAGCTTTAAAACTTTAATATTATTTAACAGTTACTGACAGTCTCTGAACTCCGCATGCTGTAAATAGAGTTGCAAACAAAAGATAGAGGGGAAAAATAATGGCTGCAAAACAAACTATGGGCGTAATTGATTTGAAGTCTTTTAAAGTCCGTGTCCCTTCTTACCACAAAAAGGACCACGTCCCTGCCTTTACTCCACCATGTACAAGCTATCAGCATCAAAAGGTCATGAACAGCCAGCAGGAACAGTCCAGCTACATCCCAGAGACCCTGACACAAGACGGACCCAAACAATTTAAGTCGTGTAATTTCAGCAAAAATATCTGAATCCAATATTATCTGCTCCTCCGAACAGCAGAACTTGGGAACCCACGCTCCTTAGTTAGTTCTATCTTGCAAGCTCTAGATTCTTCATCAGTTTTGTCACGCCCCGAACCCGAGGCCCGGGGCGCGAGCAGACGCCGCGCACCTGCAAGACGGACCCCGCAGGCATGCAAGGCAGATAACTCGGATTTAACATCAATAACTAAACGAAGATAAATTCCAACTTTCAATTCAAATGTCTACATATGCAAATATCAAAGGAAAAGTCAATATCCACTAGCTAACTACATCATGATCACTCCATCCCGTAATCCCTATAATCATATGTCATCACCTAAAAAATATAAATAGTAGGAGTGAGCTAACAGTTCAGTAGGCAACATCATGCAATAAAGTCATATAACATGTCATGATACATATGAAAAGCAACTAAAACTCATAAATTCAAAATCCATACGATAACCCGTAAACCCAATCCGAGACTCAAAATAACTCAACCGCATGACTACGGCCACCTCACCCAGTGGCATGGTTACACCGAAGTGCCAATACAACTCTCCGAAGAGCCGCTCCACTGAGCCAACGCACCACTGTGCCGCCCCCCTGGTGCCAATCTCACGCTCCACCGAGCCGCTCCGAAGAGCAAAAATGCACCCATGTGCCGCCATTTTGTATCACCGGTGGTCGCGGTGTCGGAACTAGTTCCTCGGTACAAGTCGACAGGGCCAACATTTCATCCCATTGGCGGGGCCTAGACTATAATCACGCAGATTTTAAAAATCAATAAATCAACTTTCCACATGGTAAATTTCCAAATCAAAGTCATGATCATACTCCCAATAATAAAGCACATAACAGTTTATGAAATTAAATATTTAATTCTGATTCTAACACATATTGCCAATAATAAAACATAACATCGACATATGCAAGATACATGTTAAAATTCTACTTTAAAGCAATAGGTCATCTACCTGGGCTAGCTTAACAATCCCTGCCACAGATATCACGAACCCCTGATTAAAACATAAATATTAATTATTTAATTAATTAAGAAACATAATTTAAACTAATTCTAACCCCTTAAACTCCTAAGTTCATAGATCCAAAAATGGGCCCCCAAGATCAAACATAGACCCTAAGAACAAGTAAACTAAATCCCAAAAATCAGAATCCTTTAAACCCAAACCAATTGTGGCCCAACACAGATTAGGCCCAATTGAACCAAACCAGATTACAGGCCCAGATCAGATCTCAGGCCCAAACTAACCTAGCCCATAGATCCAATTAGGTCCAACTCAGCCCAAAAACAGGTCCCCAGCCCAACCCAAACCAGATCTGATCAGACCAGATTAGATCAAATCTTGACGAACCTGATTACACTCAAGTCAGACTAACCCAAATTTCTGACTCAGATTCAGACCATAACCCAAACACATTCACTCAAACCCAGATCAAACCCAATTCACAGAATAGGTGGAACCGATTCATAGCCTCAACCGGTTCAGGTTCTGGTCCACAATTGAGGCACGAAAATCAAAGCAAGAACAAACCCAGGAAGAAGAAAGAAGACGAAGAAGAAGGAAGAGAAGAAGAAAGAGGAAGAGAAGAAGAAGAAGAAGAAGAAAAAGAAGAAGAAGGGGAGGAAAGGAAGAAGGGGGGGGGGAGGTGGCTGGTGGTTCCGGTCGGCCCTCGGCGGTCGACCGTGGCCCTCGGCGGCGGCACTCGGCCAGCCGCCGTCGGCCATGCCACTGTCACAAGCGGCGCGGACGAGAAGAAGAAGAGAAGAAGGAGAGGAAGAAAGGGAGGAAAGAGAGGGACCGGGGCTGGGAAGCCCGGCCCCCGTTCGCCCACCTCCGGCCGAACTCATTTCGGCCGGATTGACCCCGGCCGGCCACCGTCGGCCGGCCGAAATTCACCAAATCTTTCCCGAAATAGGGGAAGCGCAACCGATAACATCCCTCATTCCTCTCCCCCCTTAAATCCATAAAAAGTAATAAATGGATTGTCTTTCTCACCTCCGGTCGTCGACGAGTGGATCTCCGGCGACGTTGGCGGCTCCGACGGCGGCGGTGGCTCCGGCAATCTTCTCAAGAAAGGGGAAAGAGGAGGGGGAAAAAAGATTATATTTTTAGATGGATGGGGAGGGGTTGGGGCTTCTCTGAGGGTTTCTCAACCCTCTTCACGAAGAGAGAGAGGGGAAGAGAGGGGGTTTGCGGGAGATTCGCTGGCCGTTCGGCCGGCGTGGTCATCGTGGGGGTGACCACGGTGAACCAACTAAAGTCGGCACTCCTTGCCGACTTCAGTTCGTTGGGCCCTAGGACGGGTCCAATTCGGATCTTCACAAGTTTTAGATCCCACCGAAGCATGTTTTAGGGTTGGGATGGGGCGCAAAATGGATCGTCCAGCCTACAACAAAAGAGCCGATCAGACGTGTCCTCAGTCCGGCCCAGAATCAGCCTGACCTCGAACTTCGCCGAAAGCTCCTTCAACCTCGAATATTCGTTGACGCGCCCCGGCCAAGCTCGGAACATCCTCCTTATTCGCCGACGCGCCCCGACCAAATTCGAGGCGCCCTCCCTATTTGCCGATGCACCCTGGCCAAGCTCGGAGCGCCCCGGCCAAGCTCGGAGCGCCTTCCTTATTCGCCAACGCACCCGACTAAGCTCGGGCTCCTTCTCCAGTAATGCTTCCCGACGCTCGAGCTCGGGGCACTCCACCGAGCACACCTTGGAACTCGAGATGCTAGGCTGGCCTTAGCATCCGTCTAGCAGAGAAACTTCGGAACAAACAAACTCCCCCCGAGGGGGACGAGGCCAGAGGCCGAAGGGGGTATAATACCATAACAAGACCCGAAATCGGTAGCGGCAGGGATCGCTCTAACGCCCGATTATCCACGCATTGGAGCGTAGCTGCTACTGTGAAAAGAACTGTAACACGTTATTAAAACGGGCTAAAAAGGCATTGAACGAGAGTTATCTCACCTTGTGTCTAAAGCTGACCTCGCCGAACGCCTGATGCGACCTCTCGACAAGCTCGGCCTCACCAACCACTGCACCCATGTGCATGCCTTCACCCTCCTACACGACGTGCTACTCCGGCCATGCCATGACACAGCTATTAATGTTTTACCGTTCTCAAGAACGGACTCCACTGCGTGCCACAATCAAACTCTAGCTGCGCGCCACTTCCTCTCATGATAGAAACGGGCCATACCTGCCACGGTTGTCAAATGCCTTACCGTTTCTAAGAATGGACTCCGCCGCGCGCCACAATCAGACTCTGGCTGCGCGCCACTCCCACTCATGATGGGAACGGGTCATACCTCCGCCACCTACGCGCTTCTCTCGAGACTATAAAGAATTCCAACAGGTAACGCCTAAGGGACTTTTTGGGCTGGATCTACAAAACTACATACTAACTTGATCGTCGGAGAGCCCTCACCGAAAACACCGGTGAGGCTTTGTGCAGGTATGCCGTCGGTCGCAAGAGGTGGCTCTTCTTGTCTATCTCCGCACTCCGACAGCTCCTTCGATTTTTCCGGTGTGGCCATCCTCGGGCCAGATTTGAACCACAACTGGTTGGTTATGGGTCTAAGCCCTTGGCCCCGTAGCAGAAGGTTGATGCAACTCTGTGCGCTTCCTCTTTCTCAACCACGAAATTTACATTTGTGAGAAAATAATAAAGGATAATCTTTGTGATATTTCTTATTGTTGGGGGGAAAATGGACCACCCACAAATTAAAGCACCCAAATCAGAAGGCCGAGCACAGAAGGCTGCCGAGCTCAAAAGGCTGCCGACCTTAGAAGGCCGAGCTCAGAAGGCTGTCGAGCACAGAGGTCTGCCGAGCTCAGAAGGCTGCCGAGCACAGAAGGCCGAGCACAGAAGGCTGCCGAGCTCAAAAGGCTGCCGAGCTCAGAAGGCCGAGACCAGAAGGCTGCCGAGCACAGAAGGCTGCCGAGCTCAGAAGGTCGAGCACAACAGGCCGAGACCAGAAAGCTACCGAGCTCAGAAGGCTGCCGATCTCAGAAGGCCGAGCACAGCAGGCCGGGACCAGAAGGCTGCCGAGCACAGAAGGCTGCCGAGCTCAGAAGGCCGAGCTAACCTCAGAAGGCCGACCTCGTCATCTATATGCTGCGGCCATGCCCTGCAGCAGCCTCACCGCACCATGTTTTACTTGCCGGCCACGCCATGACATATCAATTAGGGACCATACCCTGCTACGACTGTCAACACCTCACAATTCCTAAGAATGTACTGCACTGCGCGCCACAAGCAAGCTCTGGCTACGCGCCATCTCCTTTCATGATGGGAACGGGCCATCCACGGCAACTCATTACTTCACACGCCCACGTCCAATCGTGACGGTAACCCATTAATTCGCCCAGTCGCATCACAGATAACCCTACCACTCTCCCTATAAAAAAGAGGGCTTCTTCCTCCCAAGGGAGAGCTTCAGACTTCGAAAGGGGGTCCCTCTCCTTCTCCAAAATTAAGCTCCCCTCTGACTTAAGCATCGGAGGGCCGGCGCCGGAAACCCCGGCCACCGGCATTTTTGCAGGTCTCCTGGAGGACGCCGTCCACCGACGGACTGCCACCCGCCATTCTCGTGCCGGAGCTCCTCCTCCTCAGCCGACAGCCGCCCCCGGGTCCAATTTTCAGCAATAGTTGGCACTAGAGGAAGGGACCGAGTTGTGGTCATAAAGTTGAGAAGCAAATGAGCCTCCAATGCCTCATGGCGTCCCCCACCATGCCTTGGGCACTCTGTTCAAAACTCACCACCAAGACCTCCGGCAGATCCAGTCCCCTAAGTCCAACCAGAGCAGTTCAACCTGCTTGTTCAACAAGTCTAAGCACTCACTGCGGCCGTCCAAGGCCTACAGCAAGTAGAAGATCAACCTCTACTCCCTCCTCACGAGCATGAGTCCTCAGGATGCCGCTCGCGACGTCATTTTTCTGTAGAGCGTCGCCATCACCGAAGCTCCCCCCGAGCTCGACCCCTAAGCCGGGAGGGCTTGTCGCGCATCCATTATCCTATGAGTTTGCGCCGAAGCCTGACGCCTCGCGTACAGGAGCATCCATCTGAGGCGGGGTCTGCCCCATGCCAAGTTGCAACAGGAGCCCCACCCGAGCTTGGCAGAAAAGTCGAGGACTTGGAGCGGCAGATACAAATGCTTCAAGACCGAGGCCCAAAGCGAGACGTCGACCTTGACTTTACAACAAAGTCTCCATTCCCTCAATGTATCATGGATGAATCAATCCCCCAGAGGTTTAAGATGCCACAGATTGAGTCATATGATGGCTCATCCGATCCTCTGGATCATTTGCAGAGCTACAAGGCCCTTATGACACTCCAAGGAGCCACAGACGCTCTACTCTGCAAAGCCTTCCTAGCAACTCTCCGCAAGGCAGCTCGTCTTTGGTTCTCTGGATTAAAGCCCAGCTCGATTCTCTCCTTTGAACAGCTGGGCAGGCAGCTCGCCACCCATTTTGCCGCCAGCCGGTGTCAGCGCTGGACCTCAGACTCCCTCTTCGCCATCAAGCAGAAGGAGGAAGAATCCTTAAAAGACTATATCAATCGCTTTACCTCGGCCACATAGGAGGTTCGCGATCTTGACCAGTCAATCGCCATGTCGGCATTGAAGACTGGAGCTCGGTCCTACAAATTTCTCTTCTCCATCGAGAAGAGCTTCCCCACCAACTTTGTTGAAATGTTGGCCCGAGCTCGCAAGTACGCCAAGGCTGAGGAAGCCATGGCCTCTCGGCGGGAGGCAGCCGAACAACCTGCCAAGATGCAGAAGAAGCACCAGGAGCACTCCCAACCAAGTAGCAGATTCCCCTGGCATGAGAAAGAGCCTCCTTGGCCCAAGAGCCTAGCTCGCCCGGGGTCTCCCCTCCAAAAATTTCAGACGTTCACTCCTCTCACATCCACCCGAGCAGAGATCCTCATGGAGATTGAGAGTCGGGGCTACCTCCGACCTCCATTAAGAATGCGTCCGACAGAGTCGCGGAAGCACTCGAAAAAGTACTGCCGCTTCCACCAAGATTGCGGCCATGATACGGAGGATTGCTACGAGCTTCGTGATGAGATCGAGGCACTTGTCCGCCGAGGTCGGTTGAGTTATTTTGTCCGTGATCATGCCTACAGGAGAGAGCCCGAGGAACAAAACCCAGTGCCGCATGAGGAGCAGAATGACAACTGACCTCTCGCGGGCATCATCAATACTATCAGAGGGCGGGCAAGTAGAGGCACCAGAAGCTCCAAGCTCGGAAAAAAGAGCTTCCTCAAAGCATCCGTGCACTGTGAAAGTCACATCTTCTTTTCCGATGAAGACCAAAAGGGTGTTAAGCCCTCTTTATGACGACGCTATAGCTATTTCCCTCATCATTGCAAGGCTTTAAAAAGGATTTTAGTACATAATGAAAGCTCGGTTGATGCCTTATTTTGTATGCCTTTCAAAGGATGAGCGCTCCTCTGACTAGATTCATAGGAGATTCCACCCCAAGAAAGTACTATAAAGTTAAATCCTCTCATGAACCAGAAGGCCGCCGAGCTCAGAAGGCCGAGCTCCAAAGGCCGCTGAGCTCAGAAGGCCAAATGCAGAACACTTCCCCCAGAAAATCGAGCCAAAGAAAGCTAGTGCTAAGCCAAGTCCTGAGGGACTTCGAAGTTCGGAAGCCATCAAAATATCTCCAAAAGGTACATGACGCCACTTTAGCTTCAAATAATTTCAATATTTTATCTATTTTCAGGTCGGAGAATCCAAAAAACGACCTACGGATATCTCTATCTCCAACGTCGCCCCGCTCCGAATAGGGCGCACGATCGCCAACGGACGAAGTCCGTCTCCACTGATGCCCCGACTAAGCTCGGGACGCCAACTTGACGACATTCGACGACATTCGATGGCACTCGACGCCATTCGACGACACTCGATGCCATTCGACGACACTCGACTCCACTCGATGACATTCGACGCCATGTCAACGCCGTTCAACGCCTCCTACGACAACACACCCTGATCTGAGTGGGGGCACCTTGCTGAGTCGACCACAAGCCAAAGAAGGCTGCCGAGTCGACCTGAAGCACTTTAACTCCAACTGCATGAGAGGTACACCCTACTTGGCACGCACATCTCCATATACATTTGGCTATATTACAGGATGATCGACGACTGGACTACTTCTTTCGTCCGAGCCAAAAAGCAGCTCGAACTCGGAAGTCGGGGGGTAGTGTTGGGGGGAAAATAGACCACCCACAAATTAAAGCACCCAAATCAGAAGGCCGAGCACAGAAGGCTGCCGAGCTTAGAAGGCCGAGCTCAGAAGGCTGCCGAGCACAGAAGCTGCTGAGCTCAGAAGGCTGCTGAGCACAAAAGGCCGAGCTTAGAAGGTCGAGCACAGAAGGCTGCCGAGCTCAAAAGGCTACCGAGCTCAGAAGGCCGAGACCAGAAGGCTGTCGAGCACAGAAGGCTGCCGAGCTCAGAAGGCTGAGCACAGCAGGCCGAGACCAGAAAGCTACCGAGCTCAGAAGGCTGCCGAGCACAGAAGGCCGAGCACAGCAGGCCGAGACCAGAAGGCTGCCGAGCTCAGAAGGCCGAGCTGACCTCAGAAGGCCGACCTCGTCGTCTATATGCTGCGGCCATGCCCTGCAGCAGCCTCACCGCACCATGTTTTACTTGCCGGCCACGCCATGACATATCAATCAGGGACCATACCCTGCTACGACTGTCAACGCCTCACCATTCCTAAGAATATACTGCGCTGCGCGCCACAAGCAAGCTCTGGCTGCGCGCCATCTCCTTCCATGATGGGAACGGGCAATCCACGGCAACTCATTACTTCACACACCCACGTCCAATCGTGACGGTAACCCATTAATTCGCCCAGTCATATCACAGGTAACCCTACCACTCTCCTTATAAAAAAGAGGGATTCTTCCTCCCAAGGGAGGGCTTGGGACTTCGAAATACAGTTCATCTCCTTCTCCAAAATTAAGCCCCCCTCTGACTTAAGCATCGGAGGGTCGGCGCCGGAAACCCCGGCTACCGGCTTTTTGCAGGCTCCCCACAGAGGACGTCGCTCGCCGACGGATCGCCGCCCGCCAGTATTCACCGAAGCTCCTCCTTCTCAGCTAAGTGGTCGTCCCCGGGTCCAATTTTCAGCAACACTCCACCGATGCTCCGCATGTGTTCTTGCTTCATTAAAATTTTCTGAACATCACTTCTCTGCATCCACACCAAACAGAAGGTCATGCTGTTAATGAAGCTGACATCTCGGTACCTGTCGATTGACGTATAGGTTTTTACTTCGCTTTTTTGACATCCGTCCCACCTAGCGATATGGAAGTATGTGTTCTTTAATAACTTTTGATATCCACCATAAGGGCATTTCCACCTTGAGATGTGCCCAGCAGTCTAATGGTTCTCACAGCCTTGAGCTGTTCCAAATGTCATAAGTTAATTTTAAATCAGAAATCATTGGCTAATTTTATATCATCATTTCTGCTCTTCTTGTTATAACCTTTCAGCTGCATGAGTTACCCCTGTTGATAGCGGCTAGTGATCAACGAGGTTGCATTCTCCCATGAAAAGGAAGAATGATTGGATCTTAGAATTATCTCAGTCCTCCGGATTTTAATGCTTGGAGCAACATGTACTACCATTGTACGACATGTTTGGTTAATTCTGTATAGTTACAGAAGTTCTTGATATCTCAATCCATAGATTGGTGAGAGTACTTGCAATCTCTCTTCCCTTACTCTGTATCTGGAATATCATATCAGGTTTTAGGTTATACGCAGCATTCCCCTGCTTTTCCAGTCTTTTTGCCCCAACTCGCTAGGTGGGAAATCTGTGGTAGAAACATAAGTTCTGCAGCGAATCCATTCTAGAAGCAGCTTGCTGCAGCTGCAGCTGCTGCAATGGTCTTAGGACATCTTGGTGCTCAAGGCGGCGGTATTTATCCAGATAATTGAGTTGGTTTGTTTTCCGAGGGAAAGGGAATCAGATCTTGCAACTTGTCCTTTCCTCAACTAGAAGTCCACGTTGTGGTCAGTCAATGGTTTCAAGGGAGGATCTGAGAAAGGCCCATCACATCATGATCTCTGTTCCAGGTCCATCAACCAATGGAGAGAAAACTGACTTAAATAATTTTATTTTATTTTTTTGCTTGGAAGGGCCACCCGAATTTTAAATCGTTGTGTCAACTTTAGGTTTAATAATGACTGTCCGCTTATAATACTGATCAAATATTTAGTTTTACTTGAATCGTGCATGGATTTTAATAATGGCTGCTGCTTCCTCTAGGTATCTAACAGTTGGTGGGCTTGATAAATCCTGTTGGGTTGCACATGCATTGCTGGATTTGATGTCCTCATCATTTCAGATTTAATAAATTGAAGTTCTGGGGACGTGGATGAAGAAAAGTATTTCACAAATCTTGCCCCCCAATACGATCCTGATCTTATGAAAAGAGACCAGCAGCCATTTAACTAGAGTTTGCCACGTCAGTCAATTGCTTAGGGTCTTATACGTGCGGTGCAACATCATTCTGCCGGTTGGCACCATTCTCGTCAACGCATAGGCTGGGGGGAAGCTTCGGATTTCAGATCCATATGCGGCATTCCACCGTTTTTCTTGAAGAAAACAGGAAATTGTCCAAATTGCTCGTATTTGTCTCGAGTACGTAATCTATGATTCAACCTGCAACCAGAAAGTCGTGAAACACGGCACATATCAAGGAACAAGTTAACCCAACCGTTCAGAAGAAAGCAGCAGAACTGCTAGGAAAGAGAAAAATAGAAGAAAAGAAAGGTGGAGCTGCAAGGTGAACTGGACAGGAGGCACAAGCATCCAAGTTGATACATGTCCCTTTCCTGCTACCATTTATTTTTAAAATTTGGAGGCATTCACTTTCTCAACTTTGCTTTTAAAATGCAAACAAGATTAGGTATAATGGCTCTGTATTCCATTGAATGCGGTAAGTAAATGATCAAATATATGACCACCAGCTTACCTGCCCATTAGATGAAGTCACGGTCGCTCGCTGCTTCTCCAAATCTTCTCTCCGGTGCTTGGGCCAATTCTCCGGAGAACTCAGAATGCAGAGCCAGTAATATGTGAGGAGGGGAGGTGGCTCCATTCTTCCCTTCTACAAACATTCCATTCGTTTGGCGGCTTCCTGTGAGGAGCGGACGGGAGGCCCCGTCTTCATGATCCACCGAGTTGTTCTGATAGGAATTTTTATTAGCTAACACATTAGCTTGGTCTGCCGAGTTGGTTTGAACCTATTCATTCCAAGACATGGTCCTCAAATCTAAGGTCCCACTCTCTAAAAGCTCGAAGGTGAAGCAGCTTCTCTACGATCGCCCTCAAATCTCAAGCCTCCACCCTCCCTGGTAAAACCCATTGACATGAATTCGGTGCCGAGTTGAGTACCTTGTCGTGCGGAGCAACTAATTTTCTCACAATATACCCTCTGACATCTTTTATTAGCCATACATTATACCCTTCATTTAGACGGATGGAACTGGTAAATCAAGTATTGAATTTAATGTGAGCTCGAACCAATTTTCTTGTGGTACATGGAGTAAAAATTTACCAGAAAATGATAGACAGCTGAGGATCTCATCCATTGTGTCAGCTTAATCTAGACCAACTAGAGGCCCTCGTTGATTGCAAAGCGCACTTAGGCTGCCCTTGTATTTTTTTGTCCGATCATCTCTAAGCAATTACCTTTTCGGCTGTGATGTAGCTTCAAGAATCTCATCCAAAGAGGATAGATGGGAGATATTATTTGAGTTATTTTGATTTGTATAAGTCTTCAAGATCTATTCATTACATAGCTGATATGAGACTAAGTACACATTTGCACAGATCCCTACATGCTCTCTTTGTTTAACCTCTAATACTTTGCTAGACTAAGAATCCAAATCCATCCAAATCTAATCATAAATATCAAGATCAGCTCATAATCAGCCCAAATGAGCCTATACAGTAGTATCTCCTATCCACATAAGCCATAAGTCGAATTTTCTCTAATACCATTTGTAATAATTCAGATTTTTTTAAACAAAAGCTAGTCAAAAAGTATCATCTAGGTTTCTTGATCCTATATTAAATATCCAAAATTTATCTAGTATATAGTTGATGTAAAACTAAACACCTATGTGCATAAATCTTTGTAGAACTTGGATCATTATCCTTTGTTCTTCTACCATGCCGGTTACTATTTGTTTCAGCACATCTCTTTGAATACTAAAAGGACAGCAAAAATAAATTCATTTCAGTGATACCTCATTTTAATGCCTTTTGGAATAGTGCAAATGGCGAGCATTGAAAAGCAGTAATGGTTATGGGACCAAGTGTGACATTGACTTTCAACTTGTTTGCTATGTCTTTTTCAGTTTCCTGAGCCCTTCTCATGCAAAATTGCAACCCAGTAACATGCGTGTCGTTCTTGCTCTCCTCCTACAGTTTGTTGGTTTTGAATTTGTGGGTATGATATTGGGCGTTATTTATTGCAAAGACATGACTCATCTTGCTTAGATTGTAGTGCCTTACTCTCCAAATCATCAATGAGGAGTGCTATTTATGTCGGATTGCAGTGCCTTTTTTTTTTCTCCTCAGAAAAATTGGGATCTTTCTTTATGTTAAAAATGGTATACATTAAAGAGAGAGTCTTGCTTTGGGGGACTCTGATTTGTTTTTTCTTTTTTAAAATCATTATCCCTAAATTAGAAAAGAGAAGTTGTCTTTTTTACTTTGAAAAAAAATAAAAAATTGTTCTTCAAAGGTGCAAAAGATTTTGTTAAAAGTGGAGGACCGTATTTCTTACTTGAATAGAATTTTGAAATACTCTCAATAGGATCATTTCTAGACTTTCTTTATCAGCAAGTCTGCGAATGTACTCCCAAGAAAACTACAGCAAACATCTCAGTTTGGGATCACTAATCTCAGGAATCACGAACAATCAAGGTGGCTCTGAAGGAAAAACCTCCGAGCAGAGCCTGCATACTTTTCTAATGCAGTAAGTTATGGGATGACGACTTAGGTGATGACATGAATTTAATTATGCAGTGCTTCCCTCATAAACAGGCACAGCCATGTGTTTGGAATCAAGGATAAGGAGAGTTGGTATATTAAATGCTATCAATACCGAAAATATTAGCTACCATTGTGGTATACCACAACCCATGGACACATTAAATAGAAATGAGAGGAGTTACTCACCAAGGTTCCAACCTCACATTATTCCTCTGGCCTTCTGCCTTGGGGTGATGGGTCGGAGTTGGTGGGTCTGCTGACCGTGTTTAATCTTTGTGGACCCAATCCCCTCCTTCGTGACGCATTAGCCCAATCACCTCAAGGAATAAATATACTCGGTTTCCTCTTAGGCCTCCTTGCAACCCTGCCTTCCCTAATTGCTTGCCACCAAATCCTTTATTTACGCCAGGCTCGAGCAAATCAGCCCTCACGCAATGAGAAGGAAAGAATTGAAAACAATGAAAACAACCTCCTCCTTTTAAACCAAGTGTAATTCTCCTTCCTTCTACAAGCCATGGGGGACAAAGCGTACAGGGATTAGGACCGTAATTAGACCAAGTCCAATGCCAGTATAGAAGTCTTTCCTTTAGATGCCATTTGCACTGGCCATGAAAAGCAACAAGGCAAGCCAAGATTATTCCTCCCTTCCCTTCCCTCCCCCATGTCGTACTTCCCAGCCAAGAGATTCCCTTGGCTTCCCTCACCTCTCTTCCTTCCCTCTGGTCTTCCTTTCCGTTCTGGTTTCGAGCCATAGAACGTTGAGAGACCGACATTGAACTCAAAGAAAGACCGATGGCGAGCAAAACAAGGAAGAAATCCCTTATCTCCAGCCATCTCCTCCTCCTTCCTCCAACAATGAAGGACTTCGCTTCCTGCTTCAGCGAGCACGCCGTCAAAGTCTCCGATGCCTCCTGCTCGGGCGGCAGCGGCCATTCTTCGCCCCCCGAGAACAGGTCGGTCCAGAGCGCCGTCACCTGCCTGTACAGGTCGCGGCTCTCCACACGAAAGGAATTTCTCATCAGGGTCACCTGGTCCAGGAGCCACGTCGGCCCGGCCTTATCCATCGGCGTCGACGACAGCCCCTCCCTCCGCGACTGGAAGCCTACTTCAATGAATTCACGGCTCTTGAGGAAGAAGAAAGGGAGCGAGTCCTACGCCTTGGGTAGCTCTGTCGTCGATCTCCGCTGGGACATCTCCTCCGCCAAGTACGGTCCGGGGCCCGAGCCTACCGATGACTTCTACGTCGCGATCATCGTCGATGCCCAGTTCGGTTTGCTGCTCGGCGACATGAGCCGGGACTACATCGAACGATTCGAGGAGAAGATCCCGGTTGCCGAGTTCTCGATGTTTAGTCGGAGAGAGCAGGTCCTCGGGCATTCCCTTCACTCGACCAAGGCTCGGTTTCGCGAGGATGGGAGGGATCATGAGATCACCATCAGGTGCAAGGAGGATGGTTGGGACGCCAAGGAATCGGAGCTGTCGGTGTGCGTCGACAAGAAGAGGGTGGTGTACGTGAGGAGGCTCAGGTGGAACTTTAGAGGGAATCAGACCATATTTATCGATGGAACGCCGGTGGACATGATGTGGGACTTGCATGACTGGTGGTTCAGCAGCCCCTCGGGGGGTTATGCCGTGTTCATGTTTCGGACGAGGAGCGCACTGGAGAGCAGGCTGTGGCTCGAAGAGGAGATACTGCACAAGGAGCAAGCCATGTCCGGCTTCTCCCTGTTGATCCAATCTTTCAAGAGCTGATCTCGAAGCCTTCTGACTGGTTTGCTGTTTCCTTCACCTTCTCCTTCACTATATATGCTGCTTCTTTTCTCTTTTGTTCCCAAAGATTAGTCCCCGATTCTTTAGGACGTTTCGACTCAAATAAGTCGGAGAGGAGTTGCTCGTTAGATGGAACTTTAGAAATGTGAATTTCAGGTTGGATTCTGATTTTTTTTTTCGGCCCCCGGCCCCCTTTGTTTCCTTGTTAAATATACTTTCTTATAGAATCATGTTATCCTTTTGAAATACAAGCCTTTGTCCTTTCTTTAAAGGGGATGGTTTTTCCATTCTTTCTGTTTATATGTTTCCGTGGTCGTTATGGGAATGAATTAAATGGGTGGAAATACCAAATCCCACCTTTTGTTTCTTCTGTCGATCTCCATGATTCGCTTTTGTTCCTTTTCACTTTAAATTTTGGTTATTAAATTTTTGCTATTATCTTAGCGGGCATCAAAGCTGTGTTTGATATTTTTCTTCCACCTTAACATCTCCCTGGAGTCCTCGAGGTTCCTCGACTTGTTTTCGGGAGGAAGTTTCTAACCTCACTAACTATTTGCTATAGCGTCTTCAATTCAGTCACAGTGGAGATTTGATTGTCCTCGAGCAATAGATTGCTATAATGGTGGGGCTTCAAGGAGACTCATATCAGGGGATTCATAATGATAGATTGTTCGAAAGATAAAACTTATTATAAGGCAAACTGCAAAGGTGATCCACCATTATATACTGCTGGTTCTCCAACTTAATTAATGATAAATTAAGTATGCCTTTTTTGGCTATCAATTTTACTTCTAAGTTCGCTCTCGTAAAATCTCCTCAAATCTCTCCATCTCAATAGCAATCGCACCATGTTTTTGCACTCTGTGCATTTTTATCACCATATGTGTTAAAATTTATTGCTCTGAAGCATAAATGGGAGGTCTGAAATTGTTTGTTTTAGGTAATAAAGGTCCCGAGTGATATCGGTCATTGAGATACATTCATAGATTTGCATGGGTTAAATATAGAAGCAATGGAGATTTTTTTAATATGGTTTTAAATTAATTTGTGTTCGTAAGTCAATGATGAATGATCGTGCGGATCATCTCCATAAAAAAAACTTCCAACTAGAACAAACAATAGGGCGAGGACTGGTATTCTGAAGAAGGGATCCACAGTCAAACCATCCTCCTCGGGGGGTTTTTCTTTCAACTTACCAGCCAACCTCATTTGGAATCTGAATTGCTTGAAAAATATGGAAAGGAAGTTGCTTTAAGCAAAGATCTTTCAAAGGATCATAGGTTCTCTCTGACTTTTCTTTTCTTGGGAGAAATGAATCAGACCAAGTGCCTCCTCTTATTAATGAATGACCAAGTGTCGCACGCAGTCAAGACAAGGGTCATATGGGGGAATCACCATGTCCATATCCTATCAGCAGCATATTTATTGATTGAGTCCTTCATTTTACTCCTATTTACTGAGATCTATTATTGTATTTCGATATAAACGAGAAAGATTCAAGTTTATGAAGTTAATCCATTATGATGTTTGAAGGAAGAATTTGTGGGACTCTGTTGCCTCAGCTCCAAGAGAGCTACAGGATCTTCTATTTTCGGATGCTAGTTGATGTTTATACACTCCTGTAATCTGGCCTTTATATTCTCACCGTAACATAGACAATGCTGTGAAGAACAAGACGGTGCCGTAGGATATTTTGATCGAGAAACAAGAAACTTGTGCAACTCATGCATTTAAGGAAAAAAAAATTGTCCGAACCAAAAACATTAGCTCATGTCAAGGCACTATAAAAGAAACGTGAAGTCTTGGATCATGTTTCTGGCTTGAGCAGCAATTTGATAGGTGGATGTAGTTGGGAAGGGGATTCAAGAAACAATGGATATACAAGGATGATTGTGAGGAAACAAGGACGAAACCAATACCATAACTAACGAGATATAATTGGATGGTGCTTCATATCATTCTTTTATCAATTGGTTTTAAATATATAGAAAGAAAGGCTCTAAGAGTACGTGACGAGATGTCTAGAAGGTTAGGATGCCGTCGTATCGTTCTGGTTGCGAAGTATATTTCTGCACATTGTTACATCACCGTCATCTTGGAAGCAGAGCATCCTGGTACTGGAGGAGAAGTATCTGTCGCATTCTTTGCTGCCTTCTAGCTTATTTTTTCATATTTCCTTCCTTTTCTTTAGTAAGACTGGCAAATGGGTATATGTAAACTTGTAAAATTATGATTATAAATCGATAAGATATTCCATGTCAACTGTCCAGCTCTATCTCTCGACTCGGTCTAATAACAAGTAGGTCTACTCTGTATTTAAAAAAAAAAAAAAATGAAAGCAACACGACAGATTTTTAAAGAAATATAATAATATCAAGTAAGATGGATGCATCAATGATTGCATTTACATAACATTTCTTTCCACCCTTCTTAGCACGGTGAAACCGCTGGCCTTCTCGTTGACCAATCACCTTTGTGGATTAAATTATTAACGTACTTCAACAAATTGTGAGGGGCTGATTAATGAGGCCAGATAATGCCTGTTTCAGCTATTAACTCAGCTTGCTTAAGACTTGATCAAATCATCACTGACCTCTTGGGAAGAGCTTTACGATCGATAAGATTAAAACTGACGAAAGAGACGTTGAAATATAATGAGATATATGTAGTAATCAACTGGACCAGCTTATGTTATGGTCCCCTGAATCTTGATGCAATGGATAACCATTTCTACAGTATTGTAGTAG
Source organism: Phoenix dactylifera (assembly GCF_009389715.1). Classification (NCBI taxonomy): domain Eukaryota; kingdom Viridiplantae; phylum Streptophyta; class Magnoliopsida; order Arecales; family Arecaceae; genus Phoenix; species Phoenix dactylifera. The sequence goes on from NW_024068320.1 coordinate 108,772, forward strand.
GAAGTTGATATAATCATGAAAGAAACATCAGGGAATTGATTAATGAAGCAATGTGACGTCTACACAAGAGTGCGTCGTGTCATGACGGGCCGTGGCCCTACCTGCTCTCAGAGAATTGATAAGTGGGGTTCGCTCAAGTGGCTGAGCATGGAACCAGATTATGAATTCTTGAATTTTTGTTTCAACAAAACCCACCAAATCCATTTTCTGAGATCTGATAAGAGATCTTATTACTCTCTATCTACTTCTTTTATTCATTCTACAAACATTCCAGATAACACACTTCATTGAGAATCCAGAAAGTTGGTAGAATTACTCCCCTTTCTACCAAGGGACTCCATCATGGCTCTTGTCCGAATGCTATCGGTTTCGCTTCAAGTCTTATCTTTCTTCTTGCTTTCCTCACCACTCTTCTTTTTATCTTGCTGCAGGAGGTTCTCCTATTCTTCATTAGGCACAGCAACCTCGGTTGGTAGATCTTCATATCCTCTTGAATCTTTAACAAAGATCCTATCAGCCGAAGCTGAAAGAAAACCAACCCACGAGGCCACGATGCAGACAGAAGCCGCTTACCTCCTTGTATCAGAAAAATAAAACCAATGTTTAAGCTGGGAAAAAGGGACTGCTTTTAATGCTTGTAACAGATAAGACCTATCGGGTCGCTCATAATTGGACATCCGAACTCAATTCGGGCCAGGAGAGTTCGCTTGGGGATATTTGATTGCTGATTGATCCCAAGTGGACCTGAGCTAAGTTTCTCTTTAGCCCAATTTAATGGAGAAAAAGGCCCAAATAGCTTTGGCCCATGAGAGCATATGCCACTTTCGAAGTGGGCTCTCCCTTGACCCACTTACACCAAACCAAATGGTCCCTCAGCCATTTTCGTGTCAAGGGATGGCCTCCTGGAGCACCAGTGTGGAGGCTAACGGTCTCGTAATTAGTTAAGAAATCTCATATTAAGGTCCAAGATATGAGTCCGGTTAGCCATTGCATCGGGTTCAGGCTCAGGTTCGTGCTGATCCATGTCGAACGCCAGCACATCCCCAAGTACCCCCAAATCCGAGGCTTATCTCTCTGCGAATGGGCACAAATAGCCCAACAGGTACCCAATGCTTATATAAGTAAGCAACCCAACACAAATTAGAAAAAAAGTAAATAGTCTAATAAAAATACAAACAACTGACAAAGCATAAATAAAACTAGACGAAGATACAAAACATAAAACCACATATTTATATAATAAAAAAATCATAATATGCATAGGAGTATTAAAATATTAAACAATGAAATAAATTATTTTTTATATCATTAGGCATATCATATAATAGAAATAGTAAGTATGCGAATTTGTGCACTCATATATGTGCGCCGTGTGTGTGAAAGAGAAAGGACAAATCAGGAAGGAGGGAAGACAACTAAAAGAGCGGAAGAGATAGGTGGGCATGAGTGTGTATACGTGCAAGTGTGCATGAGAGCATCAAGCTTTAGACACATGCACCTCTCGCCAACATCACTGCCCTTTTCATTGGGTACTCTCTCCACCTTCATGACACTCCTACCAATGGCCCCCCTCCTTGTCCGCCCCCTCCCTTTACCTTATGTCCAAGTTGGCCTTCCCCTAAGGTGAAAGAATGCTCTCGCACCACTTTGTGTCTTCACCAATGCTGCCGTTGTCCTCTGCCTTATCTTGGCATTTTCTTCTTTTCTTTCAACCCCGCATCTGTCTTCTTTGCCACCATTCTCGCCCACGAGCCTCAGAGCAACTTTCCTTGCTCGTTTTGTGTGCAGCTTCCAGTGGCCAACCCCTTTTTAGAGGTTAAATGTTCTGGCCACCATATTGAGGAAGTAAGTTGTTTGTTAGAGGTTATTTGGATTGGGAGGGGTTAAATGTAGACTTAATCATGAAAAAATAATCTGATTTTTTTTTTGCAAAATAAATGATAAAGTGTTTTTTTTTTGTCTTTGCAAAATCTACTGATTCAACCTCATATGTATTGAGTATTTGTAGCCTAGATCTAGACATAGTGCATAGAGCTTAAAGTAGGGTCACTAAAGACCAGCTTTAGTCTAACCCAATCCAGACTCTTACATAGACTCAGCGCGAAGCCTGGCCCGAATTAATAAGACTTGTGGGCAACCCGAAACCCAAGATGTTTACTAAGACGAATTGCCCTACTTTCTAATAATCATCATCACGCTTGGAATGAAACAAACGAGTTTGAAATACGATGCAACTGCAAAATTATAGTTCGGATAGTGCGACGACCGGGGACTTGAGTTTGGGTAAAAGGTGAAGAGGATAATGTTCGGATATAGATGAATAAAAGAAAAAAAAAACGCCCCATGGCCATGGCCTTCAAAAGGAGCGAAACGCGGACTTCAGTGCCTCATGGCCTGATCTACTTGGGCTTCGCAAGCCCGCCGTACTCGTGGCAATCGATGTGCACGGTCTATGGATCCAAACCTCACGCCCATAGTTTTGATCTGATCGGAGAACTTGGATACGGAAGCTGGCACTGAAAGAGAGGAGGGTTCTAGAAAAAGAGCGACCATCCGTAACGAGAGGCACAGCCAACCTATGCTGGTTCTAAAAAACGCTACATTCCCCTTGATTCGGTGGGCGGGTTGGTGGATTTTGGAAACTTGCGTTTTTTTTCTTTTATTATGTCCCCTTGTCGCACCCCTCGCGCTTTTCCTCTGCCTTGCGGGCCCACTTGTCCAAGACTAAAAGCAATGCTAGGCCCATCAGATGATGGGCTTCGAAAGCACCCTACGAGGTTGGAACCCGCGCTTAACGTGAACAGCAAACAGGGCAGGTAGTCTTCTAGTGTAGCTCCACATGCGCGCGAAGGACCATCTATTCTGACCCCTCTACATAAGCAATCATTGATGTATTAAAAACTGAGGTATCAGACTACCGGCAGCTAAAATAATAAAGCGATATTGACTCTTGTTTGATGTACATCTTGATTGCACGTAGTAAGAAACTCGCGTACTATAAAAAAATATTCTTTCATGTTCTCCCAGATGACAGAGATAAGATCATAAGAACCGTGGGCATTTTAAGAAGAGTAAATATAATCTGTGGGCTGGGCCCTTGAGAGGGAGGCCCGGATCAGGAGTCCTTACAGCACACGGTGACCATATTCCAGAAGCATCCGCTTTTAGTTTTGAGGCCGGAGAGTGGTATGATGTAAACCCCATCCCTATCCCTATTCCCTCGCCGCTCCCTTACCCCTATTGCCGTTATCCTTTCTCGCTCTCTTATATATACACTCTTCCCTCCACTGCTCCGTTAATTCTTAGTCCAAGAGATAGCAGCAGGAAGAATAAAGGGGGCCAACGTCGACGATGTCTGCTTACTGTGGAAAATATCGCGGTATTCCATATATCTCTCCTACTCTTTCTTGTTCTGAAAAAGATTTCATTTCTGATGTCGTACTCTTTGGTGGTATGAAAAAGGGGTGATTTTTTTGATGTGATGAATTGTATTATTCCTTTTTGGGCGAACAAAAATTCGATTTTTTTTCTCGTCTTGGATGAACCTGCTTATTGTTTCTTGGCCCGAAAGGTTTTAGATTTTTCCCTTTGAATCTTCGAATTTTTCTTGCCCTTAAAAATTTGTTCTTTCTTTCCTCTAACGTTGTTTCTTCATGGACAAAAAAGGATTTAATTTTTCAGTGCCTTGGCACTTCTTCTTGGCTGTAGAGTTATTGTTTTTTCGCTTCCCCTTCTTTGATGACACGAGTTTCGTTACTTCAAAAAAAAAAAAAATTCCATTCTTTTTTGTTTGTCGCGTGAGCATTAATCTTGGATTTCTTGGATGTTTCTTATTATTTTTTTTCGTCTTAGTTTTTTATGTGGGTTTTGATTATCGTGATCTTTTTGCTGGGGTTTTTCCACTCCCTCCTTAACTGGCTACGACTATAGGGCAGATCATAATAGAGATTCTTCCCAAGATCTTATTTTTTTTTGTGGGAATTCCGCTTTCCTGGTATTGTTTACTGGTCTTTTTCGCCTCCTTAAGTATCTTATCCATGAGTCGTGAAACTGGTTTTATCTTATCCATGAGTCGTGAAACTGGTTTTGTTTATTTTATCTTTTCAATTTTAAGTGTCTTGTCTAGAATCATGAAAGAGAACTAGGACTTCTGATCTTGATATAGGTTAAGTTTTTTGAATTTTAATGGCCAGTGTTGATGCTGCGTTCGTGTATTATATAGTGTTCTAATGATTTCTTGAAAATTAATCTCCTAAAATGCCCTTCTCTAGCAAGGATTTTAAGCACCGGCAAACTTTTTTTTTTTTGGACTGGGCAGCACAAATCTTCTATCATGTACAATGCGACAAACTATTCCTAATTCCTAATAGTATTCTCTTCCTTTCTTTCTTTCTTTTTTTTAAGTTCTTCCCTAGAATTTGACCAACCATCCATTCAGGCTCTAAAAAAAGAAAAAAAAAATGTGGTGCATCAGTTTTAACCTCTATATGTAGTTCACACAGAAGAACTTTTAGTGTTTCTCTTGGTGATCAAATTTTATCCGATTAAATAGTGGGACTTAAGGTTACTTAAGCTGCTTTATGGCCTAAATACCAAAAGAGGGGCTCTTGCGGAAGTCCTTGATGTGTCCATAAAAATCGAGCTTGAATTGAGGATACCTTAAGCCTGCTTGTACTAGTCTAGTCTTTGGGCTTGCATTTCTCTTAGCCTGTTTGGTCATGCATAAGCACAATCTGGACTTGTTTGCACTTCTTCAAATCAAAAAGCTTGTGTGTTGTGGCCTTCCCAGCTCTGTTGTCACAATAAGCTATAGCTTTTCAATAGCTGAATCCCAAGTGCAGTCAGCTATATCATGTTGCTATCATCATAGTGGAAATTGTTAAAATGTATGTCTTGATCGGATGCTTGCACAACTGCTTTGAAATTCTGTCTTTATTCAAAACTTTACACCCTGCTTTGTCAATGCAAAATAAAAATTTGTCTTTTTTTTTTTTTTGTTTCTTTCAGAATCTTGTTATTGTCATTGTATGAGCATCTCCATCCTCTAGTTTTCTGTTTGAGATATATGATGATTTGTAAGCTTCTACCTTTCTTCTGTTCAAGACAGATTCTAATTTTCCCTTTTCTTGTAGATGAACTCATTGCCAATGCAGCTTACATTGGCACCCCTGGTAAGGGGATTCTCGCAGCTGACGAATCCACCGGCACCATTGGCAAGCGTCTTGCCAGCATCAATGTGGAGAACGTCGAAGCCAATCGCCGTGCTCTACGGGAGCTCCTTTTCTGCACACCAGGTGCTCTGCAGTACCTCAGCGGCGTCATCCTTTTCGAAGAGACCCTCTACCAGAAGACAGCTGACGGAAAACCGTTTGTTGAAGTCCTCAAGGAAGGAGGGGTCCTCCCTGGCATCAAGGTAGACAAAGGTACTGTGGAGCTTGCTGGTACCAATGGCGAGACCACGACACAAGGCCATGATGATCTTGGCAAGCGCTGCACCAAGTACTATGAAGCAGGGGCTCGTTTTGCCAAGTGGCGTGCTGTCCTGAAGATCGGCCCGACAGAGCCATCCCAGCTTGCAATCAATGAGAATGCTAACGGGTTGGCTCGGTATGCCATCATCTGCCAGGAGAATGGCCTTGTTCCAATTGTGGAGCCTGAGATCCTTGTTGATGGGCCCCATGATATCAACCGCTGCGCTGAGGTGACAGAGCGGGTGCTTGCTGCTTGTTACAAGGCATTGAACGATCACCATGTTCTCTTGGAAGGAAGTCTCTTGAAGCCAAACATGGTGACTCCTGGGTCGGACTCAAAGAAGGTCGCTCCAGAGGTAGTGGCTGAGTGCACTGTGCGTGCTCTCCTAAGAACTGTCCCGGCAGCTGTTCCAGCCATCGTCTTCCTTTCCGGTGGTCAAAGTGAGGAGGAGGCGACTTTGAACCTGAATGCGATGAACCAGCTTAAGGGGAAGAAGCCATGGTCACTCTCTTTCTCATTTGGCCGTGCACTGCAGCAGAGCACACTCAAGACATGGGCTGGAAAAGAGGAGAATGTTGAGAAGGCAAGGGCTGCTTTCCTCTGTAGGTGCAAGGCCAATTCAGAGGCCACCCTAGGGGCATACAAGGGAGATGCTGCAAGGGGAGAGGGTGTCTCGGAGAGCCTCCATGTCAAGGACTACAAATACTGATTTTGGTTCCTCGAGGTTTCTGGCTTGCTTTTAAATGAGGTTGTTGGATTACTAGCTGTTCAGCACTTCTTCGCCACTAGCCAGGTCTCGTTAGGATTTCCTAACCTGAGGGTATTTGGTACCTCGGCAGGTACGAGTCTTTGAATGTTTGCTTCTCCTGGTTTATACAGTTCAGTTCTCTCTTTCCTTTTCCAACTCCAATGGTTGCTTCTCTGTAATGAAGTCATCTTTGAATATAGGTATCTGCCATGTATGATTATCTTCCTTATGTGGTCTTCTTGTTCTCTATTCGTCGTCTTTCCATGATTCAGTACTAGTCCAATTGTGCGAGCATCGTTTTCTATATTTCTAATTGTTTTTAAGAGATTCGAGAAGCTTCTTTTTCTCTGATTGGATTAAGATATGAGATTTTTCTTCCTCGTGGTTTTTGCCCTTCTTTCCTTTTTTTTTGTTGTTGTTTTTTTTTTTGTCTCCTGTTTTCCGATGCCTCCTGCTGAAGTAGGCTGGTCTTGCCTGTTATCCATGGATGGTAGAGTCATCTGAGAACTAGGAGTCCAGAAGAGGAAACAGTCAGTGTTCGTCGAGGAATCTTGCCATTGGATTTGTCTGTGCCTCTCCCATGGAGGCTGTAAAGAGAAGAGAAGCGGTATACGAGGAGGATGTGGGTCTAGAGAGATGGTGGCGGAAGGGGACCGAGGAGAAGGGAAAAGATGGGATCCGGTGGAGTTGGTAGGATAACGTGAATGGAGCGCATGTGCGTGTTTACGGTGGCCGGAGATATCTGATTCGGGTGCGCGAGAACGCTGTTCATGGGCTTTTAATAACACTGCAAGCCCGGTAATGAGAACATTTAGACGTGCGAAGCAGCAACCGTAGGCGCCTGCGGTATGTCGCTCGGATGGTACACAAATCCATCGAAGTAGGGTGGAAAAATGTAATTTAGCAGAGGAGCATTTTCCTACCTCGCATTGGGACTGAACAAAGGCTAGGCCACTCGAAAGGATATACAATTTCATGAGAGGGCGTTAAGAATTTGATGTGGAGCTCGAATAACACCAAATTAAAATTCAGAAAATAGCTCTAAATAGCAGGATTAGGAGAGAACAGAAGTTTGAGAGCCACCTAATTTTTTGTTTTAAATAAAAAATCGCCGAAGGACAGCACCTGACAACAAAACCAGAATCACCAAACTAGCTCATTACGTAACACAGTTAAATGAGAACGCCGCATGGGATGAACGCTAAACTATTGCGGACTTTCCTGACCATGACCCCATCTTCAAATATTTTTCCTTTCAAGCTGAAGGCTTGACGAGAATTGGTGGAAAATCAAATAACAAGACCTTATCGATGGCTGCAGTGAATTTTTCTGCGTACTCGAGGTGGCTGGGATGGTTGGCATAAGTTGCTAGGTCATTTGGGCTTCTAAATGTCAACAAGAACATGTGAGTGAAGCCTTGTGTGACCATGTCCTCGCTCAGCACATTCTGTCCCCTGCATCAGAATGAAAAATAAGAATAGCTGTTACGGTCGAAGCACCAATAACTCATTATAGACTTGATAATTTTCGAATTAAAAAGGCCCGAAACCATCACCGATCTGACTCATGTCCACACAAATATTCACTTTTTGGTGTTGGGGGGGATTATTGTGGGTCGGAGCAAACTGATCAAGCGAAAACACTTTCTTGCAACTCTGGTAGGAAATTAGCAAGTCTTCGCACAACATTAAGAAGAAATTTTAAATATAAATAGAGAAGAATCCATGTTCCTCGCCTGAGGCAGAACACGCTGGTTATGACATGTATAATATAGACATCGTGCTAGTTTTGAAGAGTATCAGTTTTAGTTTGCCTCAGTACAAGATCATTGCAGATTGTGTTTACCTTGTACCCGAGTACTCCCATAGCTAGAAAATACTCGGAAAATATCCTTATATGATAAACTTTCACCAAAACTAAATAATATGTCAGGAACCATCATGGAAAACAAGAGTAAGGATCAGTAGTACCATTCGAATGATTTAACAGTGTCCATTTCAGCAACGAGATTTTGCATCCCTTCCATCAGCTTCTCCACTACGACGCCATCCTTGAACTTCACCAGAACCAAATGCTTGAAGTCTCCCATCGGTCGATCGCTCAAGCAGGAGCAATAGTTCTTGCCAAGATCGGGGTTAAGGCTGTCAAAATTTAAGAGTTCGTTCATGGACCATCGTCAGAAGCACCACAGTGAAGCATCACCCCTTTCTCCAACAATATCTTCCAAAATATTCCATGTGCCCCACAGGGCACAACTGCGGGGATCCCACCACCGTGATCTCGTCAGAAATTTCTTCGATGAAGAGATTGGAGTTTTCTTCGATGAGCTGTCTAGATCAGGAAGTTATTCTTTTTTTTTTGGTTTTATATGCTTTTAGAGGGTACTATCATGACATGACGATATATTCTTTTTCTCCTGGCTTATCTCAGGGGCTCCAAATTACGTGCCTGTGATCAAGCCAAGGATGATCATGCATATGATTCTCTTCTTTAGCTCTGGCTGCTGTCAGGACCATTTCAACGGATATATGTGCTCATGGGGGAAGTTTTACGAGCAATACGATGCATGATGTAAGTCGAGTCTGCCTCCATGAACCTTGGACTCTTTGAACTCTTGAACGCTTGAAGTGTGCTTCCCACCTCTAACCGAGTCAAATAGTTGCTCAAAGTATATAAAGCTACACGGGTCATTCAAAAGATCAGCATATCTTGCTTCACAATTTGCATCAATTCACCGTGAAGTCCGCATAACTAAAGCACTGGATAAAGGTGCAGAGCACATGCTTCCTCATCAGACATTAAAACATGTTCGGATGAAGAGCCACCGACTTCAAAATGATTCACGTGTGGTGTCAGAGAGGCAGGTAAAAGGTTACAGTGTTAGAGTAACTCGGCTGACCTGTTCCAGAGTTTCATAGTTTATGCCAAAAGATGCCCAAGGTTTAGAAGGAATAACTAGGGAATGAAGAGAGACAGGCTAATGCCTTTAAAAATATTTTTTTTATAAAAATATAATTTTTGAAAAGTAGATTTCTGGAAAGAGGCATGTTTGGTTGATCATGAAAAAAGGTGATAGATTTCTAGAATACTTATATTTGATTGACCATCCACTTTTCTGAAAAAGTTATGTATAATTTCCATCATACTCTTAATAAAAATTAGGTCTTTAATACTTTGGTTCAAATAAAAATGCTTAATTTGATGTTGAAGGGCCTTTTTTAGAACTAATAAAAATGTTTCGATTTTTGACTCATGAAAAAGTAATTTTTCCATATTTCTCATAAAAAAAACTTTTTCTTGAAACGTGGGAATTATATTCCCATAGAAATACAACTTTTTCGCCTCTTAGATAACTTCAATCAAATAAGAAACATCTTTTTACTTTTCTGTTGACCATACTTTTCTTCCTACTTTTTCTGCAAACCAAACGAGCTCTAAGAGGGATCTCTTTCTATAGACCTCTATAGATCACATCAATAATTGTGAGGACCCATGCGGGCGTGTGTTTAGTCCCACATCGGTTATTCGCTAGGTAGATCTTGGGTACTTATACAAGATCAAGGAACCCAAACAATACCTTCCGGCTAGCCATTTTGAGTGAGGTCCTGGGTTGTTACAAATGGTATCAGAGCGGATCCGACCCATAACTTATGTGGACTACAGGACATTGCAGCACGTATCCATTGAGGTTGACCACAGACCGATCGTGGTGTTTGTGATTAGATTTGAATGGATTTGAATCCTTAGCCTGACGAGGACGTCAGAGCTTGAACGGGGAGAGTATGTGAGGACCCGTGCGGGCGTGTGTTTAGTCCCACATCGGTTATTCGCTGGGTAGATCTTGGATACTTATACATGATCAAGGAATCCAAACAATATCTTCCGGCTAGCCATTTTGGGTGAGATCTCGGGTTGTTACAATAATAGATCTAGGAATACAAAAAATATCGTCTGCGAGAACGGAAACAGCTAGAGTCATGAACCACATCGACGGTATCAGGTGAGTTGATTTTATCTAGCAAACAAAAAACCAAGGATGATTTTGCGAATAAAGTCCACATTCGTATAAAACACCGAAAGGCCATGGAAATGGAGCAAAACATGAAAGGCAAGGCCGACACTTTTCCCTCCCTGTTGAGAAATCCAAGGAATGGTAGAGAAGGAGAAGCGAGGAGCATAACACACCCCTTTATGAGAAGCTTGAAGGACATTCTTTCTAGAGGGGAATGCCACCAAAAATCTGTTGTAGCTAAGATGACAGGGGTTCTTCCAATCAAAGTTGTAGCTTGAAGGACATCCTTTTAGCAAGCTGAGAATTGGAAATAGGGCAGTCGTTGAGTGTGGCAACATTAATAACCTCCGAGCGTAGAGCCTGAAGAATGTCAGATCTAGTCTCAAGGTCAAACGGAGGGAAAATCCTCGACTTTTCCGGCCGACCTCTAGTTTCAAATTGCTTAGCAAGAAGAACAGAAGGGAGGGCCCTACAGATCCGGAAAGATTGCCTGATTCTATGACAGAAGAAGCAGATCAGAGCTTTCCGACATTCCTTCTTAAAATGACCAGCTTGCCACAACGGAAGCAACTACCTTTTTTTGAAAGGAAAAAAGGATAGTCTTACCCGCAGCTGCTTCCGAACAGGTTGAGAGAGCACCTCTTTTGAGGGAGGAGCTTGACGCGCCTTACCAAAAATCCCACTTTTTGGAGCTTGGCTTGCAAGGGAGGGGTCTTTATCAGTAAGATTCTGAGATGTCGCAGAGAACCGGCGAGAGAGAGGTTTTTTCGGAGGAGGGTAGCAAAGAAAGTACTCGCGAGAGGCGAAGCCATCAATGTGCCCCAAATTCTTAGCCCTGTGCAATACCCTACATATGGCTACGAGAGGGAGAGAGAAATTATACCATACACTACGTGCACTATATACACTATCCTAAGAAAGAGACGATGTGATTGGAGTTGTGCACGACTATATGGTGCATACAGTGTAGAATATAATATTTTTTTATGGCTAAAATTTTGGTCGACAGAATGGAGTCCATTATTCCCGTTTTGATATATGAGGGAGAACGAGCTTTTGTCCAATTTCCTATTATTACCTCTCTAATCATGCATCTGCTCCCATCTTTGTAAAACACCACTCAAGCTAGATCAAATTAAAGCCAAGAGGCTCCCTCATTCCATGAGGGATTTTATCAGCACTGGGCGCGCCATGCAGCTTCGCTAGAGGTGCAGCATATCCTGCATTTTCATGGATTTTCGATGCCAGAAAGTACAGATTGTCTTCTTATCCATGTGAATTTCAGACTCTTGAAATTGACGGAGAAGGTGGTGGCATACTGGCTAATTATTCTATGCTTCTCATGCTGCTTTTATAGGATGACTCAGTGCTTGTTAGTGTAGAATTTTTAATATAATACTCTACACATGGATTATCTTGAATAAATACTAATCCTCTCTGAACCTTCATTTTTTGTAAAACAAATCCATCATAATGCGATCTTTGCTATTTTTTCAAGTGGTGGTTGCTGCTCGATCCATATTGACCGGATGCTTGGCTTGTGAGTTGTGACTAAGAAACCAGTGAATGGAGCGACTAACCTAAAAGCTATATATATATATATATATATAAGAAGTGGAAGACCTCGCATATATACTACCGGAAGAGAATCACGGGCAAGGATGGTGATATATATATTCCACACGTTGGGCAGGGAGCTCGGGAACAATATTGGCGAGTAAAATTTGTTGCATGTGTTCCAAAAGCCCAAAAGAAAAAGCAATGGCTGGTGATTAAGGACCTCTTATTTTCTTACTTTGTTTTTCTGTCGAGGAGAAAAGGTTTAGATCGAAGAATATTATTTCTGCATTTTACTGCCGTTCTCTCAAAAAAGAATAACTTCAGCATCTCTTTCTACTTGCCAGGTGTCTTACCAATAGTGGTTTGGAGAGAGGAAGGTGCAAACGTCATATTTGAGTCCAGGCTCTAAATTAAATCACCCTGAAAGAAAATGCTTATTCTCCATTATTCTTCAGGTGAGTCGTTGGTGAGATGAAAGAAAGATGCTTATCTTCCTTGGTCATTTTCGATCTTATTCGTTGGATAAATCTTTAATGAGAACAAGATGCTTGCATGTCCCCTTTTCTTATCATGAGATCTTATTCTTTGGATCAATCTTTAATGAGACGAAGCAAAGATTCTTATGTCCTTTCTTCTCATGGAATCCTCTACTTGAGATCGATCTTTAATGAGATGAAAGGAAGATGCCCATATATATATATATATATATATATATATATATATATATGTGTGTGTGTGTGTGTGTGTGTGTGTGTGTGTGTGTGTGTGTATGTCATTATGCATGCATGCGCATACATGTGCACATATATATTAATTGTATTGACAAGAATTATTCCTTACCAACCATACGGCCTAAGAATTATAGAGCATCATGCAGACGAAAGGATTCTGGCATGTTTTGCAACTATTTTAAAAACTTTCCTTGCTGATGAGAATCACTTCTTACCAACTATAAGTTGAAATCACCACTTGTCCTAAAAGCTTAAGCTTATAAGATAAGGTAGATTTATTTATATATTTTATATTTTCTAACACTCTCTCTCACATGTGGGCCGGGCTTTTCTTAATGGGCAAGCCCAACATGTGAAATTTTTTAATAATAGGGTTAAAGATTGTGGAGACAGGGTTCGATTTCAGGACCTCTGCTCTGATACCAAGTTGAAATTACCACTTGTCCTAAAAGCTTAAGCTTATAGGATAAGGTAGATTTATTTATATATTTTATATTTTCTAACACTATATAGCCTAAGAATTATGGAACTGCATGGTGACTAAATTTTCTTCACATGATGCAATGGTTTAGGAGCTGATACCTTATTTGTAAATCTTTCCTCTCTACAATAGATGAATCATGTATGGCCTTTCATCTCAAACATCTAGCCTCATAATTCCTTGAATTTTAATTTCTACATGGCATCAAAATCATTTGCTTAAACAAGCCAACAATCCAAAGATTTTTTTTCTCTCTCCATGGCGGAAGAAACCTTTTCAAATGCCACCAATCCTATGATTGTGTCCAGCCCTTCCTTATCAAACCCGATCAATATTTTTGTCTCCAAAACTATTGAAGCCCAACTACAACTAAAACTCACAGCTATGAACTATCCATCGTAGCCTGCTCAATAGAATCATATCCCCTCCACCAATAAATGCTGTCAATTATAGGAAAAAGACCCTAAATCCAGCTTATCTTTATTGGCTTCATCAAGACAAGCTACTACTTCATGCAATAAAAGCCTTCACTTATGATTTAATCATGCCTCTCATAGCCTCTGCAAAGACCACGTGTGAAGCATGGGAGAAGCTAGCATGCCTCTTCGCAAATAAGACATATTCACATGTTATGAGTCTTTAGGAACATCTAATACTCACCCAGCATGATACTCGCTCAGTGGCTGAATACCCACAACTCATGAAGGGTATTAGTGATCAGCTTTGTTTTCCATTTTCTTATCCCATTAGGGTGTGTCAAAGGACTCATTGGCAGATAGAAAGAATAACAAGTCAAATAGCGATGATCCATAGGTGAGGGGATGTGCCACTAACGTTAGCGTAGTTGAAAAGATGGTGATCAAAGGAAGGACATGCCACCAAGGTGGTAGCCTAGTGGTACTGGGCAGCAATTCTAACCACAAGGTCCCAAGTTCGAATCGCTGCGGCGACGATTAAATTGTGGACCGGAGCTTACTACTTTGGCCACCACTTGGACTTGTGGTGTAGGACCGCTCTTGAACCGCTAGTAGCCGAGGTGGTGCCGGGTGTGACGTACTCACACGTGGGACTCGAGCCAGAGCTCAGAGGAGTAGCTGAGCCGGGCCCATGGGTGGGGAGGGTATGAGTAAAACCGGTCGGGGTGCCCAACACACGGCCATTTCTGCCCGCATCGAACATTCTCCTGGCGGGGCGGGGGCCCAGTTGGGGACTGCTACGCGGGGGTGGGCTTGTCCCTTCCTCCCCCCTACCCCTTTTTTTAAGCAAAAAAAAAAAAAAGGAAGGATACGAGAGTAGCGTGGGTCCAGATATCTTGACGTTTAAGAATTTTTGCAACCATCATGTCACCATCACACCACTCAGATATCTTGACGTTTAAGAATTTTTGCAACCATCATGTCACCATCACACCACTATTCGAAGAAAACAGACTTGGATAAGGATAGGAGTATAGCCTCGGCTACGATAACAGAAATTTAAGTTAATTTCTTGATTTATTATGGCTCTTAGCTAACATATTGGGCAAGAAAGGAACTCGCGCGTTTTAACTAGAAGAAGAGCCTGCAAGCCTAAGGAGAGCCTCTGCTCAACCGAGCCAGCTGATAGTCATAGAAGCCTCCTGAGTTTGTTGTCCAAACTTGCACCTTCTAGCTCTCAGTGATCCCTCCTTACTGCTTGCTATGCTGCCTTCTGCTTTCTTTTGTAACTACACGGTTCATGTAGGCAACTCCACCATGTAAACAGCCTTTCATTGGATAAACTCAGAGGAGCCGACTTACTTCCTCGACTACTCCTTACACCCATGTTTCCTGAAGAAATTAATTAAAATTATCAGAATATTATTTCATGGGATTCGATCCTCTCTAGTTTAGCATACTAGCAGGCGGTCCCGATCTTATGGGCCCGACAGCTTTATGCGCACGGCGGCGATTTTGGAGCATTGATTCCCGCATGATCGTGGCCGTCCAAGAGTTGGATGGCCTGACTTGGGAGACAGGACCTCTCCAGCCATCGTGCCGACCAGAGAACTGCATTCTCAAGTTGTTTATTTATTTATTTATTTATTTTATGTTCAATATTTTTTTAAGGGATTCAAAAATCATATTCTTTCCCTTCCCTTTAGGAGACTCCATACACTTTCATTGTACATGTGGAAAGTTAGTTATAAAAATAATACAATGGTCGCCCTATAGATAAGTATTTTGATAGCATCATGCATAACATATATATATATATATATATAATTATCATGCTAATTTAGCCCATCTTCATGCTTTCTTAACCCTTTTGAAAAAATAAAGAAGGGATACTTATCCAATTTAGATGAAAGATTGAAAATACGAGCATCAAAATTTACTTCATAATAATATTTATGATTTTTATAAATAGCAAAAAAAAAGAAAATATCAATATTGAGCATTTGAATGGTGTCGATGCTCATTAATATTTTATCATAAAAAAAACTGCCTCTGACATTTAAAGAACGGAAAAAATAAAAAGGGATCAACATTTGCGTGATACTAATATTGAAATAATTTGAAATATATAGTATAAAAATTTTTATTTTTTACATTAGATAGGATAACTGGATCATCGTAGTATCATGCTATTTTGATTTCAGAGGGTTGCCGACCTTCAACTGTTTTTTGTTTTACTTATTTGTTAATATTTAGTTATTCCATCGATGGATGTCCGTATCTAGGTTTCTTCTTTTTGCTATTTCATATATTAATCGAAAATCAAAACTTCAATTCATCCTTCTTTGCTACCTATATCTTGATTGTGAAAAATCATATTGCTCTCGTTTATTTAAATAAAGAATTGTTAGCACTCCCGTGAATCAAATTAATATCTTTTATCTTCATTCTGTCAAACACGGGCATGAGCCGGACTAACAAGAAACGTTTAATATAAGAAAAATCCTGCTTTCCTATCTAATAAACTTTTTTTTTCTGACATTTCTTGCTTCTCTCGACTCTCAATTACAAGCACAGATGGTTGGACCAACCAGATAGTTACACGTTCGCTGTCCAATTCCTTTCCATGAGGGTTTTTCTATTTTTTTTAATAAGAAGATCGTATTTATTTACTCCACTAATAACTAATAAGCAATCGCCTGCCGACCGGCGCGCCGCGAGTATTCAGCAAAGCCATCGATTTACATTTTTGTTAAAAAAAAGGTCAATTTACTTACGCGCGAAGAAACCACCGTCGGCTGTACCAAAAAAAAAGAAGAAAAGGAACCACTGTCTCGTCGTCATTGGACCATTGCAGCGAAAAGTAAAGGCCAGGGTCTTATTCCATTTCTTGATCGGAAGCCTGTATATATCGATCAACCAACGCCTGGAAATTGTTGTGTATTGGTCTTCGATCAAGTGATCAATTGCTCCTAGCGCCTTCATAATTTGTTTTGTCGGCAGGAGAACCCGGGTGGCGACATGTCTGACCACATCTCGGGCCGCGGCGGCAGGGTTGGCGGCGTCTTCGGACCCGGCGAGGAAGGCGGCGGCAGAGTCGGCGGCGTCGTCGGACCCGGCGAGGAAGGCAGCGGCCATATTGGAGGTATCTACCGTTCCAACGCCAGAGGGGGGGGCAACGTCGGCAGCATCTACCGTTCCAACGCCAGAGGGGGGGCAACGTTGGCGCCACCTACGCACCTGGCGCCGCCGGAGGCGGCAATACCGGCGCCACCTACGCACCTGGCGCCGCCGGAGGCGGCAATACCGGCGCCACCTACGCACCTGGCGCCGCAGGAGGCGGCAATATCGGCGCCATCTATGGACCTGGCGCAGGCGGCGGCAGCAGCATCGGCGCCATCTATGGACCTGGCGCAGGCGGCGGCAGCATCGGCGCTACGTATGGGCTGGGACCGGCGGGCGGAGGCAGCATCGGCGCTACCTATGGACTAGGCCCGGCGGGCGGAGGTAGCATCGGCGCTACCTATGGACTGGGCCCGGCGGGCGGAGGCAACGTCGGAGCCATCTATGAACTGGGCCCGGACGTCACCCATGGAGCGGGTGTGGGCGGCGGCGGCGGCGGCGGCAATGTTGGCGCCGTCTATGGATACGGTGAGGGCACAGGACGGGGCCGCAATGTCGTCGCTATCTACGGACCCGGCATGGGACAGGGCGGCACCGAACCTGGAGCAGGAGGGGGCAGCGGAGTTGGCAGCATCGACATACCTATAACGGATGCGGACGGCACCGACGAACACGGAACAGAAGGGGGCGGCGGCGGCTGGGGCGGCGTAAGTATAACGGTAGGGGGAGGCGCCGATGAAGCAGGCGCCCAAGGGGACGGTAGCGGTGGCGGCATCAACATACCGATAGCAAGAGGGGAACCCGGTAGGGAAGGGGGCAGCCGCGGTGGCGGCATCAACATACCGATAACAAGAGGGGAACCCCGTGTTGAAGGGGGCAGCCGCGGTGGCGGCATCGACGTACCTGTAATGGGAGGAGGCGACAACGAGGCAGGAGGGGGCAGCGACGTCGGCGGCGGTGGCGGCAGCCTTCGCGGCAATATAGGAGCCATCTACGAACCTGGTGCGAGGAGCAGCGGCGGCAACATCAACGAAATATTCATACCCCGCCCGGGTAGCCGCGGCAACGCTGGTATGTGATGTGACTGGAGACCAGATCGTCAGCAAAGCGAAGAACTATGAATCAGTCACGGAACGGCCTATTGTCTTGGTTCTCTGGGTTTGTGCGTGCCGGTGCCTTCACCTTACTTTGCTTGAACGAATAAACAAGGGCTTCTCTTAAAATGTAGGATTTGTTTCTCCACTCTTGATTTGCATTTACCCTTCAATTTTGGGTGGTTGGGTTGGTAAGGGAAAGGGAGGGGGGCAAGATCATCGAACAGAAATCTATCGATTTCGGGTGTCGACATCAGAGGAGAATCGAAGTGCAGCAGGTCGGTCTCGAGCAGTTAGCGTCTGGCAAGCCGCCAGCCAGTCGGCAGCTTGAGGGGCAGGAGAAAAGGGGGTCGTCGCTCCTCGATTTTTCGAATTTTATTATGCGTTTTTGTAGACGGTTTTATCATCAGTGATGCATTTTTTTTTTAAAGAAAATTAAAAACATTAAAGAGAGCTGTGGCCGGCTTAGGTCTCATTGGGCAAACTTTTTGGTGGAGCGGTAAATACTTTCTCATCTTTTAAAAATATTTTTTGGATAGAATAGAAATATTTGTTTAAAAAAAAAAAGAAAAGCTGGCGAAAGCTAAAATAGCTTCTTGGAAGAAACTCAAGAGCTTCTTTAAAAAAATACTTTTAGCATACATCGAAAAGTTATTTTGATTTATAAATTTTTTTATCAAAATATCCATGATAAAATATTATAATTATAGAAAATATTTTTTTATATTAAAAAATGTACAAAAATTCCGACAAAAAAAAGGAACCCAAAAATTAATTCCTAAAAATATTATATTAAGAAAATATTAATATATAATGATAATAATTATAATATTTTATACTTTTATAATCGTATTATACTATAAATATAATATAATATTATATTATCATAATATATTGATATGTTATGATATAGAATATCAAATTATATTATATTATTATGCTATAGTACATATAATATTATATTACTATATTATAATTTTGTCATACCAATATTTAATTAATATGTATTTAATTTGTTTATTAAATACATATTAAAGTGCCACAATACTTTAAAAATGTAGTTATCAAATAGTAAATGACATTTTATAAAAGTTCTACTTTACAAATTTCTATTTCAAAAAGTTTTATTTTTGAAAGCTCTGCTATTAACAGCTCTGCTAAATGGAGCTTTAGAGAGCTAACAGTTTTGGGCGTCAAACATGGACGATAGATTTGAAGCAGCTGACGAGAGCTGACCATACAATTGGTTGCTTATACAAATAATCTAGAAAATAGGTGTCCAAAAAAGAGGGTAGGAGAAACATAGGTATGTCTCTATCTCCGAGAGGGGTAGGGGGTGCTTTCTATCCATATTGGACATGTTCCTAGTGGGAGAGGGGGCCATGTAGGGTTGCCACGCGGGGAGCGGATGGTAGAGAATCGACCATGCCGGATGGTAGAGCGCTGTTCCAATCTGGGTCCAGGGAAACTACGAAACTAAATGGCAGAGCGGATGGTAGAGAATCTACCATGCCGGCCACTTGTGCCCTTTTCTTTTTTTTTTTCTTTTTTTTTTTTTTTTTTTGCTAGTACGGGTCGATCATACCCGGCATGAGCGGATAGACCCAATAAAGTCGAAAAATAAAATACCTCGAAGTGCCAAGGGCAACTCTCCATCACCAAGCCATAAAGTGCCTCCGAAGTGAGAAGCTACAAACGCAGCTATCCAATCCACCTACAGCATCGTTACCTTCACGATAAATATGCGTGCCCTTTTCTTTTCGACCTTCATTCTGTGCTGTCGTTCATGGGGACTGACATCGATCCCCTTCAAAAAAGCTCGATTCCATGCAATCAAATGCCAACCCCGCATTCCTGAAAAGACGGCTTCCCCAACCCCGATTCTTCTTCGTGGCCCTCTTTTACCCACCCGCAAATTGATTGCCACGTACACGAGCATTAATGCTAAAAAGGTGAGGTCAAGGTTCATCTCAAAAATTCGAATCCTGTAATTATCTTATCACTTTGAGTGACTTTACCCTACCTCTCACTAACCTTGGTTTTCAGCGGAAAAGAAAAAGGGAAGAAGAAGAAAGAAACCGCCTCCTTCCTATGTCCCAGTATACATGCTGGAACTAATGAACTATGCAATGTAGCATACTTCTTTGACAAATCTTTTACGTCATTATCTTCTTGTCTTTTATTTTCTTTCATTTTTTGATTGCTCTGTTCTTGGAGCACCGGGCCTTTTCCTTATCTAGTAGATCGAAAACCACTAGAAATTAAATCTATACCGATCCCAGTGGGAGTAACTAAGGAAAAGTGCACATTTTTATTTTTCATATAGAAAAACCTCAAAAAGAGATATTGGCCTAATTGTTATGATATTGATGTCACAGATTTGGAAAAGGAAAACCTCAAAAGATAAGGCTAACAAGGATAAGCTGCTTACATCTGGCCCATAATGATGACAGAAGCTTTGTGCATTGAAGCACCCTGATACACTAAGATGAAAAGGCCTCGCATCCGGACTCATCCACTATATGAAAATAATAGGATACAAATCTTCTTAATCATGACTAAAAACATGTAAAATCGAGAGATCAACCCTACCAATAGATGGATAACAAGCCACAAGCTACCAATAGATGGATTCAAATAATAAGAAGGTAGATAAACATAACTAACAATGATGGCTGGTAATTCTTGGGGAGAAAATATCTGTGAGATCACAATAGATCATCCCGAGTAGGTGAATTTGATGCTTACAAACCTGGCAATGCAACCTCTCTTTAAACAGAACAGGAGTACCTACCTCTCTAATGACTTCTCTCTTCCTCTAGCCACTTTCTTTCCCTTGCTTTCAGCTTTTCAAGTCTCCATTTGCTTCTCTTGATGGGCTAGAGAGAGATTTTAGAGACAGCAAAACGAAAGAGCATATGAAAACCATTAAAGCTAACCTAAAAAATGTGCCAAGCTCCAATCCTCTGAATGGACTGCTTTCGAACCTTGCTGTAAGAGTGACATACTAGCGATCGAATTGATAACCGACTGAGCGGTTTCTTAGCTTTCTTTTCCACTCTAACCTAGGTTCCCTTTCTCTGTTCTGATGCTGCAGTATCTTTACCTTGTAAATTTTCTGTACATATACTTCTGATTTAATAAATTTAAGTGGCCCTATGCTTTCCTTACACCTCAAAAAAAGATTTGTCATTTGACAAATACTAGAACTGAGATTTGGACTTCCATAATCCTGCAAAATCCCAAAAAAATGGCAGCAGTGCTCAAGTTCAAGTAAGATTAGGGATGGCAAAGACATGTTGACTGTTATCAATATACATAAGCATGGTAGATCGATCAGGATATCATTGTAGGATGGAGGTTGTATACTTATTAAAGTATAATTGCAAAGGCAAACTCTCCAGTTAGTTTCCAGAGGCATCATGATTGTAAGGGAACGGATTTTGGGGACTTTTGAGTTTGTGATTTGCAATGGGGTAGAGGGGTGTCTGATAGATGATGTTTGAAGGCTTGGAACGACAATTAAACCTAAGAATTTTGGTTACATATATGTTTCTCTTTCTAGTAAATTCACCCCTCATAAAAGCTGTATGTTAATTAATTATATATGTATTAAGTTTATTTCAAACAAAAAATGTCTATCAGTTTAATTGGTGAAGTTAGTAAAATTTATTATATTGATAAAAAAGCCTATATCCCATCTCTCTCTCTCGATTTTCAACCAGGCTTTCACTTGACCTAGTTCTTGAAAGGTTTGAGTTCAGCGTTTCATGCAAAAAAAACCATCGCTTAACCTAGTTCTTGAAAGCAGACTTGCCATTAGATCAAAACTGCTCCTGCAATATCTTTGAACAAGCTTTGATTGGCTGGTCTCACATTATGTAATAATACACATTTAGAGGTTAAGGTTTCCATAACACGGGAGGAAATCTTTTCATAAATACATCAAAAGGTTTTTATATTTTTTTTTACAATTACAAATCTGTGTGGAGGGCGAGTCCCTACCTAAATCAGCAAAATGGCACTCAGCAAACCAAAGCAAGATAACACAGCAAAAGAATAATTTCATGTCCCAATCAAAAACACCAGTGGAATCTACAATCATCTGAAACAAACATCACACAGGTCTAACTCCTTGGTAGCACCAACGGATTGGCTTAGCAAAGAGAGTCTATTGTTTTGCTCAACTCCTCCAGTTTTTTCATTCTTAGTCGTTCACTTTCGCTTACCAGCTGCTCAGACATCAAGCATATATACGAGTGAATGAACACAGACATCAATTTAGATGACTGAAGACTCTATACATGAAAAATTCACCTCTGAGATCACCATATTACTGATAGAAAAAGAAAAAAGTAGTCACCTCCATTAATTTATTGATCAATTGAGCCTTCTCCTTGTTCTTCTCATTGAATGCCTCAAGAGCTTCTTTGTACTCCTTTTCCTATATGAATAAGAGCATCCAGGTCCTGATTCTGTTAAGCTCGATGGTCTTAAGTGCAGAAACATATGGATTGATGAATAAATTATGTCACTCGTTTTAGTTCATCCTACATGTTATAACTATGTAACCCACCTTTTTCAGGCAGCTTTGTCCAAGAGGCTTTAGTTCACGGTTGACTGCATCGATTTTTTTGCGTACAGCTGCAACTTCCTTCCTTCTCGGATCTGCCATCGCTTCAAGTTCCTATAACCAGAAACGCGTGATGATTATTTAAATGTAGAAACATTAGTCTTATGGGTAGATTATGCATCAACAAATTAAACTCTTTTTCACAAAATAACTTGGAATCGAAGACTTTTCTGAAGTCATAGTATTATTAGCATGCCAGTTCGGTATGTGATTGGTGCTAGAATATGGGGAAATTTTTTACAAATCCGATTTGCTACTACAGACAGAAGGTCAGATACTTCATCCTGATCATATTGTTCTAAAAATCTAAGTTGATGATCTGATTGGCAAACTAATGCTAAGAAAGAAAGCCTGTAAGCAAATGATCAACCTAAATACTAGATTTTAAGTGCCACCATTTTCGATGTTATATCTTGCAACCTGTTGGTTGTTCAACTTACTTCCCGGATCTCTGCCAAGCGCTTGGTTTCTTCTTCCACCTTTCCCAGTTGAGCAAACACCTTCTCTCTGACCTCCATTTTCTTCCTCTCAATCTGTTCCTCCTTTGCTCGGAATTCGGAGAGAGCCGACCTTGATGTCTCCTCCTCTTCTCGTTCTTCCTTCATTGGGCTGTTTCTGAAACTGTGGTTCCTGGTACGCAGAATGTGGTGCTGCTGCTCCGTTGTCTGCATTGGACTCTGCATCTCTTCCTCTACCAAAAGTTCCAAAGCTCTCCTCCTTTCCTCAGAATCCTATAAACTTCTGTTCTCTATTTTCTGCCCCTTCGTGTAGACTGGTTAATTTCTTTTCTCCTGCTGGATGGGTTTCTAAGCAAGGAAACCTTTTCAATGGTGTCAAGCGAGTCAGTTTCTTGTGATGTACATATATAAAAGATAAGGCTTCAAGAGAGACATTGCAACTATTATTTGTGGATGTGGAATTAAAATTTAGGTAATCGATCCAGTATAAGTTAATAATTTTCTAAGATGGCTATTTTCATAAGTTGGTACGTTGGCTACATCCTAAGTTGGTAAGAACACTTTCGGTTTTTGTCTCGAGGGAATGGCTCCTTTCCGGATTAAAAACACTTTGGATTTGGTCATAGATTTTCTTATGCTTACGACCTTTAATTTATATTATAATCCTATTGGTTTTCGCCCCCTTTTTTTAAAATATCGTGGGAGTATGGCACTTTTTTTATTGGGAGGATTAAAGGAGCATTGGGTAGATGCCATGTCCATGTGAAAAGGGTCCTTAGAGTTGAAGCTTTGACGTGGAGTAGGAAGGAAGTGGGCTCACCTGAACTGGGGAAAAGAGAGCCGTAGGGGCCAAGACAAAGATGAGTGATGCTATGCATCAGCTACCTTTGATAACTAATGACTGGCTTCCAAGATGATATCACATGATATCACTCCTTATCCTTTTTCTCTCCCTCCTTTCCCATTTTACTTCGAGCATATATCCCCTTCTACTTTGCTTTGCTAGCTTTGCTTGTATCATAGGTTTTCCATTAAGAACTCGTCTCGGGTTTTTGACATTTATTTTTATCCTCTCTCTCATGCTGACTTTTTTTTAAAAAAAATTTGAGTCCTGTTTTGGTATATAATTTTCTTTGAACCGTTCATAGAATGAAGGATTCAGCTTTATAGCTAGATTTTACTTGTGGTAGCCTAACGGACCTCCTATAGTAATCTAAAAGTATCCAATTTCGAGTATTGGATATATTGCAATATCTTTTAAAACTAAAATTGTTTTTGCCAGTGTGCTGAGTCGATAAAGGAAAAAAAAAAAATTCTTTCTCGGTATATACGCCTTCTTTCATCCATGGAAATAGACACCGGAAACATCTATTATTCTGTCCCATAGCATAAAAAACTAAAAATAGATAAAAACCAGCTATCGCATATGCGGAACACCAGTCATAGCCTCCATGCATGCTATCATAGTTGTCCATGTCCAGTTCATCCTTTTACTTTGAAAAATCGATCATTGCTTTCCATCCATATATACGAACTTTTCTGAAGATGAATTTTAAACTTGAATTTTGAAAATATTATTTAATTATGACAACAGTTCAAACACAGGTAATGCCCATATGATGGTTACATCTGCAGGGGGTTGGAAATTATTAATTATAACTAGGTGGTGGCAAAATTGACTTGACCCGAAGCCCCAACCTGATCACACCCTTTAACTTGGATGCACCTATGGTAATGCATCAAATGATTTGAGTTCATATTGGCGAGAGTCAAGCTTTTGGACCCAAGTACGTACGTGTTATGGCTTCGAACTGACTTGGTTCAGGAGATTAGGGTTGTGTTTGGACTGAGACCGTACAAGTCAAGTTGAATCATGATGCTGTGTAAAAATTCTATGAAGTGTTGGCTTGCGTTTAACTATTTGTTTAATTTATATTGGAAATGAGTCATTGAGAGTTCCAATGATTGAACAGTTGGGTTGGACAGGGATTTAGATGTTATGGATCGAATGCGTCAAATTGGCTTGTGATAGCCGACCCGTGAATGGATTTGGGTCAGGAGATCTTGACCTAATATCAGGTTTGTTCGAGTATGGGTCAAGCTTTCGCATGTTGTTTTCTTGACTTGACCTTTACCCAACCTGACATAACCCATTAGCAACCCTTGATTTAAATTTGATAATGTGCTTTGTGAAAAATGGAAGACCCTCTCATCTTTCCTATCCATTCTCTTGTTGACTAGGTTTTAATGTGACGACATTATGAAAAGTAGAGCAAGGATGGAAACATAGAATGATAGCAAGGTAATGAGTTTGAATTGGGTACTAGAGTACTAATTTATCAAAGCAATTATCTTGGCTCATCAGATCGGCCAATGGATCGAACTCCTTCTGTCTTCTAGAGGAGCAATGAAGTGAGACACTTCCCCCGGTTCATGGTTCCACTATCATCTTGCCATTAGATGGGAATACACTGTGCTTTCATTCCACAGAGCTCGGCAATGACAACAGCAAAGAACCACACCACAAAGCAAGATGCTACCATGGTACGTCTCTCTCTCTCTCTCTCTCTCTCTCTCTCTCTCTCTCTCTCTCTCTGTGTGTGTGCGTGCGTGCGTGCGAGTGGGTGGGTAGCTTTTGCACGCTGAATACCAACCCACTGGGCCAGTATTTATGCCATAGCCATGAGTATATATTCCACTGCTATCAGGGGCTATGAATGGCAGCACAAACATGTGGACAGCTTGTTCCCCTTGTGGGGACTTGATTGCTCTTCGACCATACTGCTTTCTTCACTCTAAGACAGACGATAAAATGCTGGTTGATATCATGAGCAGCATCACTCTAGTTACAACCTCACGATTCCGTGGATTTGGAAATCGAGCATCACGCGCCCAGGGTTCCATGCATCTGCCTGCTGCTTGGCACTTACAGTCGAAGCAAGGTTTTTTATTGATGCCCGACTAGTTCGGCAGCATCATTTTATATTTTTTTTTTCTTTTTGGATGAAAAGCAGCAAGCATGCCATCCGAACAGAAGTTCTAGCTGTTTTTCAATTTGGAAGTTCAATTATTATGAACCCGGATTCATATGAATGTTTTGATAGGTTTTGGCCATATTCACATCAAAGGGAAATGCTCGAGCAACAATATCTGTGCTGAAATTTTAGCTAGACTTGCCACATCATCCCATTTCGCCATGCATATCAGACGGCTAGGCTCTACTTGGTATACCTCGACGCCATGCCGAAGTTTCAGACGCTTATGGCAGTGCTTCTACCTAAAGTTGCAATAAGGTTTTTATTGGAAATATAATGCCTAGGAACTGCTATATATTTATTTTATAAAAATATTATAAATAAATAATCTATTAGAATAAAATCAAAAAATTAAAAATAACTTGTCTAGATCGAGACGTATGATATACATTGCTCTAAGAACGTGATATGCCCCCTACGTGCAGGTCTGCGGCGATCTCGTCCCCAAGGTACAACAACTCGGCTCAGCCCAATCCCCTAATGAGCACGATCGCTGTAGAGGCTTGACTCGATCGACTTCTTCATATGCTCAGAAAATAAAAAAAAAATAAAACGTAGAAAGTTGAAAGCGAAAAAACTTTATTCTCAAGAGATAGAGTACCAGTGAAAAAGAGAGAGATCAGATTGTTTTTTGATTAATCTCGGAGGAGTCTATTTATAAACTATATTCGGAAGATCGAAGAGACGCGATGGTTTCGAAGATATGTAATGTTTTGGAAACACCGTATTATTTCGGAAACCAAAGTTCTTTTTAGAAGAGTTACAACTCTTCTTAAAAAGACATGCGTCTCAAAAAAAAGTATTTTAAATAATTTAAAACAACTAAAATTTAGCAGATAAAAAAAATTAAATTTTTTTATAATTAATATCCTTTCAAAAACAAGTTGGCCTTGAAGCAGCATACAAAAAGGAGTTGTTCCGAGAAAAATGAAACTTTTTTATAGTTTTTTGCTTGTTTATTTGCTAATAGAGGGTTCATTCTAAATCAGTAGCAAGTAATAATCAGTAATTTAGAAATAATGAATCAGGTGCAAATAAGTGGATTTCATCAACTTAGTGGTTAGCTAGCTTATCCAAATTGGGCTGCATTCAGTGGTAGGATGATCCTTTAACTCCGTCTGCTTTACCTTAATGTCAGTCATCACCTATGAACCAAAAGAAATTATGAATCAGGTTCAAAAAAGTGGATTTCATCAACTTAGTGGTCAGCTACCTTATCCAAATTGGGCTGCATTCGGTGGCAGGATGATCCTCTACCTCCATCTGCTTTACCTTAATGTCAGTCATCACCCATGAACCAAAAGAAGTGATTGACATGAGGGAAAATGCAGATGAGGGAATCCTGCATTCTCATGTAACCATATTTTTAATAAATTAACTACTCCCAACCACTGAAGTAGTACCTCTGCTACTTTGTAATGATACATGGTTATTGCTGGTTGTTGCTGATGCATTTGTTGTTATTGCTGATCATATAGACTTGATGTTATTGGCCATCAAGTTTATCATCGTGCTCAATGGTTTTTCTTTATTTCAAATTATTGTGGTTTTAGAGATGGGGTTTGGAGCTGGAATTACTAATGTGAAGACTTGGAATTGGGCCCGTTCTAGGGCCCAACAAACTGAAGTCGGCAAGGGGTGCCGACTTCAGCTGGGTCATCGTGGGGGTGACCACGATGACCACGCCGGCCGAACGGCCAGCGAAATCACCGCACCACCCCCTCTTCCCTCTTCCCCTCTCTCCCTCTCTCCCTCTCTCTCTCTCTCTCTCCCTTTCTCACTTCTCTGAGAGCCCCAATCCTTTCCCATTTCATTTTTTTTCCTCCTCATTTTTCCCTCTTCTAGAGACGGTCGCCGGAGCCGTAGTCGTCGCCGGAGCCGCCATCGCCGCCGGGGATTCATCGTCGACGACCGGAGGTGAGGAAGACAACCATCTATTTGTTTTTTTTTGGAATTAAAGGGGGGGAGGATTGAGTGATGTTACCGGTTGCACTTCCCCTGTTTCGGGGAAGATTTGTGAGATCCGGCCGGCCGACGGTGGCCGGCCGGGGTCAATCCGGCCGAAATGGGTTCGGCCGGAGGTGGCGAACGGGGGCCGGGCTTCCCAGCCTCGAGCTCCCTCTCCTTCCTCCCTTTCTTCCTCTCCTTCTTCTCTTCTTCTTCTCGTCCTTCCGCCGCCTGTGACAGCAGAGTGGCCGGCGGCGGCTGGCCGAGCGCCGCCGCCGAGGGCCACGGTCGGCCGCCGAGGGCCGACCGGAACCACCAGCCACCCTCCTCCCTTCTCCTTCTTCTTCTTCTTCTTCTTCTTCTTCTTCTTCTTCTCTTCCTTCTTCTTCTTCTCTTTCTTTTTCTTCTTCTTTATTCGACCTGGGTTTGTCCTTGCTTTGATTTTCGTGCCTCAAGTGGGGATCAGACCATGAACTGGTTTAGATTATGAACCGATTCCACCTAATCATTGTATTGGGTTTGATCTGGATCTGAGTGAATAGGTTTGGGTTATGGTTTGGATCTGAGTCAGAAATTGGGGTTAGTCTGACTTGAGTGTAATCTGGTTCGTCAAGATTTAATCTAATCTGGTCTGATCAGACCTGGTTTGGGTTGGGCTAGGGACCTGTTTTTGGGCTGAGTTGGGCCTGATTGGATCTGTGGGCTGGGTTGGTTTGGGCCCGAGATCTGATCTGGACCTGTAATCTGGTTTGGTTCAGTTGGGCCTAATCTGTGTTGGGCCACAATTGGTTTTGGGTTAAAGGATTCTGATTTTTGGGATTTAGTCTATTTATTCTTAAGGTCTATGCTTGATTTTGGGGACCCATTCTTGGATCTTTGAACTTAGAAATTTAAGGAGTTGGAATTAGTTTAAATTATGTTTCTAAACTAATTAAATAATTAATATTTATGTTTAACCAGGGGTTCGTGATATCTGTGGCAGAAATTTTTAAGCGAACCCAGGTAGGTGACCTATTGCTTTAAAGTAGAATTTTAACATGTA
This sequence comes from Phoenix dactylifera, assembly GCF_009389715.1. Lineage (NCBI taxonomy): Eukaryota > Viridiplantae > Streptophyta > Magnoliopsida > Arecales > Arecaceae > Phoenix > Phoenix dactylifera. Next base: position 137,524 of record NW_024068320.1, read on the forward strand.
TCTTGCATATGTTGATTTATTGATTTATTATTGGCATTATTGTTAGATTTAGAATTAAATATTTAATTTCATAAATTGTTATGTGCTTTACTGTTGGGAGTATGATTATGACTTTGATATAGAAAGTTGATTTATTGATTTTTAAAATCCGCGTGACTATAGTCTAGGCCCCGCCAATGGGATGATACGTTGGCCCTGTCGACTTGTACTGAGGAACTAGTTCCGACACCGCGACCACCGGTGATAGAATAGTGGCGGCACAGGGGTGCATTTTGCTCTTCGGAGCGGCTCAGTGGAGCGTGAGTTTGGCACCAGGGGGTGCGGCACAGTGGTGTGTTGGCTCAGTGGAGCGGCTCTTCGGAGAGTTGTATTGGCACTTCGGTGTAACCATGCCACTGGGTGATGTGGCCATAGTCATGCGGTTGAGTTATTTTGAGTCTCGGATCGAGTTTACGGATTATCGTGTGGATTTTTGGATTCATGAGTTTAGTTGCTTTTTATATGCATGACGACATGTTATATGATGACTTTACTGCATTATGTTGTCTACTGAGCTGTTAGCTCATTCCTACTATTTACATTTTTTACAGGTGATAATATGTGACTATGGGGATTACGGGGTGGAGTGATCATGATGTAGTTAGCTAGTGGATATTGACTTTCTCTTTTGACTTATGTATATATGGACATTTGATTTGAAAACTGGAATTTATTTTTAATTAGTTATTGATAGTTGATCTGATTTATCGGCCTTGCGTGCCTGCGGGGTCCGCCCTGTAGGTGTGCGGCGTCTGCTCGCGCTCCGGGCCCCGGGTTCGAGGCGTGACAGATTTATTGGTATCAGAGCATAGGTTAAAGATCACTAGGGACATTAAAACAAAATCATAATAAATATAATAATAAATAATAATAAATAAATAAATAAATAAAAAACTTAGGAATATAGGGACACATGTGAAGAAATGAGAGTGGGGTAAAAAATCTTATGGGTCGGTGAATCTAACACTAATGATGTGTATTCGGAAAAAAAAAAACAAACAAAAAAAACAAACAAAAAAAAAACTTAGGAATATAGGGACACATGTAAAGAAATGAGAGTGGGGTAGAAAATCTTATGGGTGGATGGATCCAACACTAATGATGTGTTATTCAAAAAAAAAAAAAGGGAATATAGGGACACATGTGAAGAAATGATAGTGGGGTAGAAAATTTTACAGTGGATGGATCTAACCCTGATGTTGTGTTATTTGTGTATGTATCAGCATGCCGCCCCGCCGTGCACGTGTGGCACCTCGCCGCCTGATCGAGACTATCGGGAGTGATCCAGCCACTTCTCATCCGACTGAGAGAGTCCAGGAGGATGAGGCTGATCAGACAGTACTAGATGGACCAGATCATGGCCAGGAGAGCAGGATGGGAGGTCCGACCCAGGTGATGGAGCTGATCAGAGAGGTTGTTGGGTTAGTTCGACAGCAGAGGGGACCACAGCAGCTATTTCCCTCTGCTAGTTCTTCAGATCAGGGGAGGAGTATAGCAGAGTTCAGGAAGTTAGCTCCTCCGGCCTTCAAGGGAACTACCGATCCCCAAGAGGCCGAATGTTGGATAGATGAGATGGAGAAGGCCTTCAGGGCCATGGGTTGTACTGAGGAGGAGAAGATCAGATTTGCCACCTATATGCTTCAGGACCGGGCTCATCATTGGTGGGAGTCTGTAGAGAGGACCATGATGCAGGATGTAGGATCTGTGACCTGGCCGGGATTCCGCATGGCCTTCTACTCCAAGTTTTCCCTTCCAGTCGTATCAGGGAGCTGGAGAGGGAGTTTCTGAGCCTCTCTCAGGGGAGTATGACTGTGGAGGACTATGAGGCTGAGTTTGATCGGTTGTCCCGTTTTGCACCATCTTTTGTCCAAGACCCTAAATCTAGGATGAGTAGATTTGAGGAAGGACTGAGGCCTCGCCTGCGTCAGGGTTTAGCTGCTGTTCACTCGACTGATTATGATGACCTAGTTGACAGAGCTAAAATATGGAGATCATCTGGAAGGAGACACAGGATGCTCAGAAAGGGAAGTCGAAGAGGACCAGGGACTTTGATTCTGACGGTGAGCGGCATCTGCGCCGACCTATGCAGTTCCGTCCAGGAGCAGGGCAACGAGTTCCATATGGGAGGACTGCACCGGATCGCAGGGGGATATCAGGAGTGTGCTTCAGGTGTGGCCAGACTGGACATAGAGCTGTTGAGTGTCGTCAGACACGGCCTAGTATTGGAGCATGTTTCGGGTGTGGTCAGCAGGGCCACCGGATAGCTGAGTGCCCTCAGACTCAGACTGTTTCTGGAGTTTGCTTCGGGTGTGGTCAGCCGGGGCACAGGATTTCCAGTTGTCCTCGTACTAGATCTGCGCAGAGGCCACCGAGTTCTGTAGCTCCTCAACGACAGACTTCCTTCACTCCAGTACAGGCTACCCAGTCAGCTGTCCCCAGGCAGCAAAGGGGAGGAGGATCTCGTACCCAGGGACGAGTTTATGCACTGACCCAGCAGGATGCTCAGGCATCCAACACTGTAGTGACAGGTACACTGTTGGTATCTTCCACTTATGCTTATGTGTTATTTGATTCTGATGCTACGCATTCTTTTATCTCATCTTCATATATGCATAAGTGCGATTTACACTACTCTTCCTTAGAGAGGAAATTATGCATTAGTACTCCAGCTGGGGGTACGATGACAGTTAGTCAGATCTGCATTTCCTGCCCAGTACTAGTTGAGGGTAGAGATTTGAGAGCTAATTTGATTGTTATGAATCTGCATGATTTTGATGTAATCTTGGGTATGGATTGGTTGGCTGCATGCCACGCTACCATAGACTGTTTTCTGAAGAGGGTGACCTTCCGGATCCCGGATATTGATGAGTTCAGTTTTATGGGTGATGACTGGGGTGTCTCTTCCAAGGTAGTGTCTGCTATGCATGGCATAAGATCTCTTAGAAAGGAGTTTCCCATCTTTATGGCCACAATTGCAGATTCTGGACAGTCTAAACAGAGAATTGAGGATATACCAGTAGTCAGTGAGTACCCTGATGTCTTTCCTGATGATCTGCCAGGCTTACCTCCTGATAGAGATGTCGAGTTTGCTATTGATATTATCCCTGGTACTGCACCTTTGTCTAAAGCTCCTTATAGAATGGCCCCTGCTAAACTAAAGGAGCTGAAGGACCAATTACAGGAGCTATTGGATCTAGGTTTCATTCGACCTAGTGTCTCTCCTTTGGGTGCTCCAGTATTATTTGTCAGAAAGAAAGATGGTAGCATGAGATTGTGTATTGATTACCGGGAAATCAATAAAGTGACTATTAAGAATAGGTACCCTCTACCCCGGATTGATGATTTATTTGACCAGCTTCAGGGTGCTCAAGTATTTTCCAAGATTGATCTTCGATCTGGATATCATCAGCTGAGGATAAAGGAGTCTGACATAGCCAAGACTGCCTTCCGTACCAGATATGGACACTATGAGTTTCTTGTGATGCCTTTTGGTTTGACTAATGCACCAGCAGCATTTATGGACCTGATGAACAGAGTGTTTAAGCCTTTTCTGGATAAATTTGTGATAGTATTTATTGATGATATTCTGATATATTCAAGGAGTCAGGCAGAGCATGAGCACCACTTAAAGATTGTTTTGGAGACTCTGAGGCAGAATCAGTTGTATGGTAAATTAAAGAAATGTGAATTTTGGTTGGACAGGGTGATGTTTTTGGGGCATGTTATCTCTAAGGATTATGATCTATCTATCCATTATCATCCTGGGAAGGCAAATGTGGTAGCGGATGCTCTAAGTAGAAAATCTTCAGGAAATGTTGCAGCTTTGATTACTACCCAGAGAAATATCCTGGAGGATCTGAGGAGGGCAGAAATAGAGGTATATCTGCAGGATGCTACCTTGAAGTTGGCAAACTTGCGAGTCCAGCCTACACTCATTGACAGAATTAAGACAGCGCAAGTGGATGACTCTCGGCTTCAGAAGATCAAGAAAGATGTTGAGTCTGAATCTCAGCCTGATTTTCATATACATGAGGATGGCTCATTGAGGTTCATTGGCAGAGTTTGTGTTCCAGATGATCCTAGTCTGAAGAAGGAAATTATGGAGGAGGCTCACAGTACGGGATATACAGTGCATCCTGGTAGTACAAAAATGTATAGGAATCTGAAAGTTGTGTTCTGGTGGAACAATATGAAGAGAGAGATTGTCCAGTTTGTATCTCAATGCTTAACTTGTCAGTAAGTTAAGATTGAGCATTAGAGACCAGCTGGTATGCTTCAGCCCCTACCGATCCCAGAGTGGAAGTGGGAGCATATCACTATGGATTTTGTGTCAGGGTTACCTCGTACCCTCAGAGGTAATGATTTAGTCTGGGTGATTGTAGACAGATTAACCAAATCAGCACATTTCCTAGCATTTAAGACTGGGATGACACTAGAGAGATTTGCAGAGTTGTACATTGAGCAGATCGTGCGGCTGCATGGAGTTCCAATATCTATAGTGTCTGACAGAGACTCCCGATTTGTGGCTCATTTCTGGGGCAGTTTGCACAAAGCTTTGGGAACCACTCTTAGCTTCAGTACAGCTTTTCATCCACAGACAGATGGGCAGTCCGAGAGGACCATTCAAATTCTAGAGGATATGCTGAGAGCCTGTTCTATTGATATGAGAGGTTCTTGGGATCATCATTTGTCGTTGGTAGAGTTTGCTTATAACAATAGCTACCAGGCAAGTATTCAGATGGCTCCTTATGAGGCATTGTATGGTAGGAAGTGTAGATCACCTATCTGTTGGGATGATGTGGGGGAGAGGAAAATTCTGGGTCCAGAGATTATTCAGCAGACAGTGGAGAAGGTTCAGCTGATCAGAGAACGACTTCGGGCAGCTCAAAGCAGACAGAATAGTTATGCTGATATCAGGAGGCGGGATCTGGAATTCCAAATCGGAGATCATGTTTTTCTCATAGTGTCCCCTTCTAAAGGGGTAATGCGATTTGGAGTTCGGGGTAAGCTCAGCCCGAGATATGTGGGACCATTCGAGATTCTCGAGAGAGTTGGAGCTGTTGCATATAAGCTGGCACTTCCACCTGCCTTATCGGGGGTTCATTCTGTTTTTCATGTCTCTATGTTGAGGAGGTATATTGCTGATCCCAGTCATGTGATTGAAGTGGCACCTTTGCAGCTCCGCGCAGATCTTTCTTATGTTGAGCAGCCTATCCGTATAGTGGATAGGAAGGACCAAGTTTTGAGGAGGCGCACGATTTCTTATGTAAAGGTGCAGTGGAGCAATCACAGTGAGAGAGAAGCTACTTGGGAGCTGGAGGAGGAGATGAGAGAGAAGTTTCCTGCCTTGTTCTCGGATTGAGGTATGTTTTAATTTCGAGGACGAATTTTTTTTTTTAGTTGGTTAGAGTGTGAAGACTTGGAATTGGGCCCGTTCTAGGGCCCAACAAACTGAAGTCGGCAAGGAGTGCGACTTCAGCTGGGTCATCGTGGGGGTGACCACGATGACCACGCCGGCCGAATGGCCAGCGAAATCACCGCACCACCCCCCTCTTCCCTCTCTCCCTCTCTCCCTCTCTCCCTCTCTCTCTCTCTCCCTTTCTCTCTTCTCTGAGAGCCCCAATCCTTTTCCATTTCATTTTTTTTTCCTCCTCATTTTTCCCTCTTCTAGAGACGGTCGCCGGAGCCGTAGTCGTCGTCGGAGCCGCCATCGCCGTCGGGGATTCATCGTCGACGACCGGAGGTGAGGAAGACAACCATCTATTTGTTTTTTTTGGAATTAAAGCGGGGGAGGATTGAGTGATGTTACCGGTTGCACTTCCCCTGTTTCGGGGAAGATTTGTGACATCCGGCCGGCCGACGGTGGCCGGCCGGGGTCAATCCGACCGAAATAGGTTCGGCCGGAGGTGGCGAACGGGGGCCGGGCTTCCCAGCCCCGAGCTCCCTCTCCTTCCTCCCTTTCTTCCTCTCCTTCTTCTCTTCTTCTTCTCGTCCTTCCGCCGCCTGTGACAGCAGAGTGGCCGGCGGCGGCTGGCCGAGCGCCGCCGCCGAGGGCCACGGTCGGCCGCCGAGGGCCGACCGGAACCACCAGCCACCCTCCTCCCTTCTCCTTCTTCTTCTTCTTCTTCTTCTTCTTCTTCTCTTCCTTCTTCTTCTTCTTCTCTTTCTTTTTCTTCTTCTTTATTCGGCCTGGGTTTGTCCTTGCTTTGATTTCCGTGCCTCAAGTGGGGATCAGACCATGAACTGGTTTAGATTATGAACCGATTCCACCTAATCATTGTATTGGGTTTGATCTGGATTTGAGTGAATAGGTTTGGGTTATGGTTTGGATCTGAGTCAGAAATTGGGGTTAGTCTGACTTGAGTGTAATCTGGTTCGTCAAGATTTAATCTAATCTGGTCTGATCAGACCTGGTTTGGGTTGGGCTAGGGACCTGTTTTTGGGCTGAGTTGGGCCTGATTAGATCTGTGGGCTGGGTTGGTTTGGGCCCGAGATCTGATCTGGACCTGTAATCTGGTTTGGTTCAGTTGGGCCTAATCTGTGTTGGGCCACAATTGGTTTTGGGTTAAAGGATTCTGATTTTTGGGATTTAGTCTATTTATTCTTAGGGTCTATGCTTGATTTTGGGGACCCATTCTTGGATCTTTGAACTTAGAAATTTAAGGAGTTGGAATTAGTTTAAATTATGTTTCTAAATTAATTAAATAATTAATATTTATGTTTAACCAGGGGTTCGTGATATCTGTGGCAGGAATTTTTAAGCGAACCCAGGTAGGTGACCTATTGCTTTAAAGTAGAATTTTAACATGTATCTTGCATATGTTGATTTATTGATTTATTATTGGCATTATTGTTAGATTTAGAATTAAATATTTAATTTCATAAATTGTTATGTGCTTTACTGTTGGGAGTATGATTATGACTTTGATATAGAAAGTTGATTTATTGATTTTTAAAATCCGCGTGACTATAGTCTAGGCCCCACCAATGGGATGATACGTTGGCCCTGTCGACTTGTACTGAGGAACTAGTTCCGACACCGCGACCACCGGTGATAGAATAGTGGCGGCACAGGGGTGCATTTTGCTCTTCGGAGCGGCTCAGTGGAGCGTGAGTTTGGCACCAGGGGGTGCGGCACAGTGGTGCGTTGGCTCAGTGGAGCGGCTCTTCGGAGAGTTGTATTGGCACTTCGGTGTAACCATGCCACTGGGTGATGTGGCCGTAGTCATGCGGTTGAGTTATTTTGAGTCTCGGATCGAGTTTACGGATTATCGTGTGGATTTTTGAATTCATGAGTTTAGTTGCTTTTTATATGCATGACGACATGTTATATGATGACTTTACTGCATTATGTTGCCTACTGAGCTGTTAGCTCACTCCTACTATTTACATTTTTTACAAGTGATGATATGTGACTATGGGGATTACGGGGTGGAGTGATCATGATGTAGTTAGCTAGTGGATATTGACTTTCTCTTTTGACTTATGTATATATGGACATTTGATTTGAAAACTGAAATTTATTTTTAATTAGTTATTGATAGTTGATCTGATTTATCGGCCTTGCGTGCCTGCGGGGTCCGCCCTGTAGGTGCGCGGCCTCTACTCGCGCCCCGGGCCCCGGGTTTGGGGCGTGACAACTAATGTTTGCTATGGTAAACCTGCCAACCAGAGTCTGCTCTTCGCGAAGTTTTCTGGATCGCAAGAAGCAGAAAGTCTTTGGAAATACTTTGCTGGTAACAACCATGGTAGGCAAGAATTTATGCAGATTACTGCTAACAATAGCAGAAGTGAGAGAGGAGGAAAAGCTTGTGGTCAGAAGTTGAGGAGCTTCTGGATGGTTTACATGGCAGTTTTAGAAGACTTGGATAAACTTGACCCGGAAACCAAGAAAATATGCATAGTTAAGAGCTTGAAGGATATTGAAGCCATTGCAGACGCCCCACTGATTGCAGGTTCGCTTAGTGATCACTGTAGAATCTAGGTAACTGGTTACTGGTTAGATTATGTTTTGTTTAGGAATGGTATGTTGAAATCATCGTAGTACTTCATAGTTGCATGACATTGTGTCGTGTAGCACTGCCCTTTTTTACGCCGTTGGCTCTAGTGATACGAGTTCTTTGCTGACGAATTTCTAGCTGTCATGTTATAGTGTTTAATTAGCTTCATTGCTTATCTTTTCGAGTAGTAATTTCATCGTTTGTCATCACCGTATATTAGAGTGTAGACAGGAGGGGTGTACTTTAGACTGTTAAAATGCTGGTATTGCAGAGGAAACAGGCGAGCAGAATAAGGGTAGCCTTTTCCCTGGTAATGTATTAATGCATCTGGTTTTAAGGTCTCCAGTTTCAACCTTGTCATCCAGGGAGGCTCGTTGGTATTTATCAAGTTTCATAGCCTGAGTTTCCCTTTAAGCGAATTGCCCAGTCTCAATTAACTTGTAGTTTGACATGAATTCTGTTCTTAAGGCTTATGATTTGTTTCTTAAATTTTTACGAAATACCTAAGAATGCCCATTCGGCATCCTGTCCAACGTTGGGCATGGCAGCCAGCGGCTCGTACCATTAAAGCGGCAAGGCCTTTCAGTTGGGCTGTACGGGCCGAGCTTAGCTGAAGAGTCCCAGAGACTTGACTCATCAACCCAGGTCGGCCCAAACGTAAGCAGGCCTATTTTTATTTCATTCTTACGTTTTTTTGTTTTTATTATTCTTTCCGGTCGGACCCAGGTCGGCCCAGAAACCCAGGTCGGCCCAAACGTAAGCAGGCCTATTTTTATTTCATTCTTACGTTTTTTTGTTTTTATTATTCTTTCCGGTCGGACCCAGGAGCATTTAGTGATCATTCCTCTGACGCCGGCCAGGCCTAAAAGCAAACGGTATCTTGGGCCAGGCCTAAAAGCAAACGGTATCTTGGGCCAGGCCGAAACCGCCCTCGATATCCTGGCCTGGGCGAAACCTGGCTCGCGGGCACCCTACTTTCCAGAATTAAACAGACAAGGCAGAGAAGCGCGGGTGAGCCGGTTGGTTTACGTTACCCGTCCGTTCAGGTTCTCAAACCTTGCAGTTTAACCACTTCAACTTTCACTGGATTTGAAGGTGTTTGAACTTTTCAGAGGAGGTTTAAGGCGTTCGTTTTTCTGTTCAATATATATAATAACTTGGCATGCATCAAATCACACGTGGCTTAGATTTTCTGCACAATCATCCAAATTACTAGTATGCCACCAATTTTCAGAAAATTACTAGTATGCCACCAAGTTTTTCGAAAAATTACTGGCTGCCATAATTTCAGTATTTAATCTACCATGCATCATCTGTTTACCATCATGGTTTTCCTGCCCCTCATAATTTGAACGGATAATTTATTCATAAATAATATAAAAAAGTAGACAGATGCGCATGAAAGGTTCCATGGATTTGGACCAAAAACGTGGGTAAGAGAACGTACATAATGCCACGGCATTTGCAGACAGTAATCGGAAAAGGATAGAAGCCATCTGTTGAATGAGCTGGCAGGTCACCCGTGATACTTCGTTCCAAGAAAAGATTAATGATCGAATCATTCTTGCTTGCGGAACCTTGACGGCTTGACCATAAATTTTTTCAGCAGCATCAGCTGCAATGCATACTCTTACCGCCTTCATGATGCTTTGAGATGGCACAAACCATATGATTCTCATGCAGCTTTTCTTACATTACTAAATGACTTCACAATGTGAAATCAGTCCTCAGATTGAGCATACACGACAGCTGTTCTACTTGGGGCATACACCAAGAAGGAACGGGGCCTATTATCATATGGACCTTCCTGCAAAGAGCACCAGAGAAAATGGTGAAACATAATCTCAAGGCAACAACAACCGATGACATTAAAAGAAAGAACCTAGAGCAAATTCTTACAATGCTGAAGAACTCTGCAGTGCGATCAATTCGATTGAATCCACCAAAAGGTATACCATCAGAATCTAAAACCACCTGAAACCAAAAAGAGAATTTAATGTTCTCTCTCCTCTCTCACACGTGCGCGGACAGGCGCACATACTACATAAATATCATCTTCTGTTGGGTGGGGGTTGGCGGGGAACCTATCTATTTCAGTGCAGGTCTTTGTTACACGAATATATTTGGCATTAGGCTCGGTTGACTGGCAAGCTCTTCCTAAGAGCTTGCCCTTGGAGGAAGTCTAGGGTTTAAATCCTAGGTATTGCACAAAAAAAAAAGAAGAACATACGTGGCATTACTGTAGAGTGTATTCAACCCCACTATCCCAGGTTTCACTAGGTATAAAAGCTTCAAGGATACATTAGCATATATTCTTTATACTCTCAATAATAAGCTGCAATTTGTTCATGTACTAAAAAATGATAGTACCTAGATTGCCTGAAGGTAAAGAGAGAATCATTACACTGTGACTAGCTAGAGAATATTTCAGATTAAAAGCAGCTATCTCATAGAGAAGAGATACAGACCTTGTATTTTCCAGGCTTTAAGCAACCAACTTGGTAGTCAACATAGCTATTAGTCCAATGGAAATTGAAAACAAATACTAAATCTCCTCTCTCAAAAACAATCATCCTATCCCCTTCATCTTTTCGCGATATATATTGATGCTCTGATGCCATGAACTGCAAGAAAATAGAAACTTAACATTCATATTTACCAAAAGCATCATGTCAATAAAATTTTCTTGCATTTATTACCAGAATAGAACCAAGCAGTGAGTAAAAGTGAATTTTATATTTCAGTGATGAGTGGTTGAGGCCAAATGTTCTGATGATGAACATCAATGACTAAATGTCAACGAAAATGCACTACCAAATAGGATATCCTAGAAACTAAGAACAAGGACTACAAAACCGAGCGGAACCACTCGGTGGGCATATATTGTTGAACTGGGCTGGTACGCTGGTTTGGTATGGATACTGGTATTGGTGTGTCATGGTTCGAACCAAGGGGAATTGCTCGATTACGCTTAGTATTGACTTGTATCACCTGGTTCAGGCTGTACCATGATAAGTAGCAAGAGAAAAGAGGCTGAAAGTTGTCTTAATGTGAGGTGTGTATCACACGGAACCAACAACTTACCGGTATCATGGTATGCTGAACCAGCCTGTATCGGCTAGTTTAGCACGTACTGTACCGGTCCGTTTTAGCCGTGGAAAACGGTACATAGCCCGTGCCAACAGAACCCAGCCCGAGCCAAAGAAAAAGAGGAGAGAGCGAGCAAGGGAGGGAGGGAGAAGAGGCCTCCGCTGCCATCGAAAGGCCAACGGAGGCTGCAGAAAAGAATTTGGAGTTTTTAAGTGAAATCAGCAAGCGAGTCACCAACCTCACTTAAAAAATCCCTTTTTTTTTTTCTGGCGGCAAAGGCCTTTCCTCCCTTCCTCCCCCGCTCGCTCTCTCTTTCACCTCCTCTTCTCTGGCTCCGGCTCTCGGTACAAACCCGGTACCGAAACGGTACCGAGAACGATGAACCGGTCCGGTAGGCCACTGGTACGCCTATCGGTACCGGTTTGAAATACCTTGACTGGTATGGTACCCGATTCCGAGATTGCGGACATTCCATAAAAAAGACCAAATTAAGGGCAATTTGAATATTTAATTGATGAAACATTGTTCAAAATGTTGCTTTTAAACAGATTGTAACCAAAGGGTGATTTGCACATCTGTAATGTTTAAAAACGAATTCTCCTTGTTTTTCCAATGATATGTTTACAAAAATAGAGGTCTACTTGCTCTGCATGTCTGTTGATCACTCATGCTTAAATTTCTCTTTGAACCAAATTGCATATCAAGAAATTTTTACTTCCGCTTGTGTTTAGAACCACAATGAGGTTATCAAGTGTTTGGTAAGTATGGTTTCGGTTCTTACATTTGAAGTATCCATTGTCCTTGTCTTTGAAGTTTCCTCATTATTGTACCTTAAGGTTGTGGTCTCAGTCCCGTTGTTTTCAAAATTCACTAATTTTGTACGAGAATATCTAATGTTACCATTAACTAATTTTAATTTAAGGCATCTAGTGAAATCAACCAGCATATGTTCAAATATCAAACACTTAATTTTGGCTTCAGTTGTTTGTTAGTTTTAATGGATCTAACTCTAATTTCAGCTGTTTCAGTAGAAAGAAAGGACTAAGTCAGCAAAGTACATTAGACATTATTATAAAGTATATAAACTGTTTTAAACCTTTTGATGTTTGCTGGTTTTGCAATGAAAGAACAAGGAATTAGTTCTTAAAAAATAACATTGAAAAAAGCCACACTAAGTGGAAATCCAAATTCAATTCTAGTTTTGGATGGGATTTTTGTCTAATGGAAATGTCCCAGATTTGATTTCAGAGTTCCAAGCAAAACTTCCAACGATAAATCTCATGACAACCAACACTAAAGAATGGAGAAGGGGAAAACAGACCCATTTTGTAATATCTAACAGTAAGCCCATGATCTCAGAGAATCATTGAAAAGTCCTTTTACATTAAAAGTATAAACATGTTACGCAATGAATGCTAAGTAATACTCACACCATATTTCTCTTCAAGATGCTGCATTGCTTGATCAAATTCCTGCATTCCATGATACCTGAGATAATCTGCATCTCCCTGATATTAAAAAGCAATATTCATAAGGCAACTATTTGGTATGTATCTCACCAAAGAAAGGTGAAAATCATCAGTCAGCTTCAAGAAAATGCAAACATATAATTTCATGAACATGCAGACTGATGGCTTCAGAGCCAATTCTTTAACAATCTTTGCAATGCATATCATAAGCATAAACAGAATAAACAGAATGCAGATCAAATGATTCTGGTTAAACATCTTCTTTCAAGTTAGAGTTAACAAAATTTTTTAAGCCTAGTAGCTACTTGTCTGTTTGGAATTATGTTTCAAGAGATATTTGTCTGTTATAATTGGTTCCTCTAAATTTATATGCAATATTATTGTGTTTGCATGTTTTTTGTTTCACATCATCTAAATTTATACTTATAGACACTGAACCAGGGAAATTAATATGCAATGATGTACAGAGAAATCTGCTTATAATGTATGCAATTATCAAAAAGTGAAAACTTCAAAAAGGCATCTTTGGCATGGTCCATGGGTTGAATAAGTGTATGCGTATAAAAGGTCTAATCTGACATCAAAGGGCATGTGATATAGTCCTTAAATGGGACTCATTATTCCTATCTGTGATAGCTTAATGTAATAAGCAATTGTTTTATGGCTAGCTTTGAAATACAATGTGAATCAGAGCTGAACTTGCTCATACATGTATCAAAATGTCTCAACCCAATTCCTTGCAATGAACTGTTTGTCAACAAAATGATCGTAACTGATTTGGCCAAGAGAAATAAACACTTTTACTTTTTCGTAATGCTTTTAATTTCAATATTTGCTACTTCACTGTTCCTGATGCCATCTGTTATTATCTGATTGGTTGTAACAAAATAACCTACCATAAACCAAACAATATAATAAACAAGATAATCTTGTTTTCATAAGAGCAAGATCATCCTTCAAACTTACTAGATCAAACATGCGGCGGCATTTGTCAAAGCTATAATTGTTCCCTGGTATGACCATTCCATTCGAAAGATGCTGGTCGCCTCTAGGAAAATCTATCCATTCTGTGACATGGGAAAGTATGAAGAGAAAATCACATCAGAAGCCTTCAAATATAGAGTTCTAGTCATGTAAATAAAGTGACATATCCTTACCTGGATGCCCAAATTCATTTCCCATAAAATTAAGATATCCTTCTCCACCTAAGCCCATTGTGATTAGTCTAATCATCTTGTGTAGAGCTATTCCACGATCTATCCGAGGAGTTGATTGTCTATCAAGAGCCATAAAGTCATACATATCCTGCACAATTAAAGCAGGACAATCAGTATATGAAACATACTTCATCAATCAAAAAAAAATAAAATCAGACATGTATCCACTAACGCAATATGAAAAGAACCGATGCACCATTTTGCTTTGACACTAATTAGAAACTGTACATACCATATTAAAATTCTCCAAGATAAATTTCTAATTTGACAGTAATTAACAAGTGTCACATCAGGGTTATGAACTTATTTAGTAAGTAACGTACTTTTATGTTACTTGGATTCCTTTACCTGGTTGAGGTATTAGTCCACTTCAAAATTCTTCAATGAGTTTTGGTTTTACAAGAAAGTATTCACAAAACTCGAAAAAAAACCATAACTCAAGAATTTTATAATGTTTTGTTCTTCTGCAACCTCTAGCATTGTTTATTTTAAAAACATATTGAGGATTTTTTTTAATTCAAAAGCACTAGTGATAAGTTGACTGATAGACAACAAAAACTTAGGATCCACATGTTTTTTAAATTTTTGTAAGTTTAGAGAATCAACTAACTCTACATGCTTGTTCTATGGGTTAGCTATGACATTCATGGATTTTTCCCCTGTTCATATGTTATGTCACTTAATTATTATTAACTGAAAAAGAAACCAACACTTTATTTACTTGATGATTCCTAGATGATCAGAAAAGACAATTCACATGCTTTACTAGCATAATTCTACCATTTGGAGTTTAAAAATTAAGAGACCATGTAAAATTATCTGACACGAACAGCTGATGGTGATCCAAGCAACACATTGAAAACTTACCTTTTCCTATAATATGAATTCTGGAACATGTTAAAAAGGCGATGAGACTAGAACATGTGAATTCTGGATGCCAAATATGTGCAATTCCACACAAAAAAAAAGGCGAACTTGGATTCTCTCTCTCTCTCTCTCTCTCTCTCTCTGTGTGTGTGTGGGTGTGTGAAGTGTCAAATACTTGGGGAAACACCTCCCAAGATTTAAACACAATCTCCCTCTGGAGGAGGCATGCAAGTGCTGGTCTATAGCCAATTTGCAAATGGCAATCTTTCACTAACCATCTTTCGGTTAAGCTGCAGTAATTCAGTCAGTAAATAAGAATGTTCTTCATCACCAACAATCTCTACAGACGAGAAGATCATAGATAAACTTGTAATAACAGGAACAGAGCATTCAGAAGTGTGCACTCAAAACTAACTGGAGTCGCTTATTCTCAGATGCAAGCAACTTCAGTTGCATCGCATCTTCAGTAACTAGCAAATATGGATGCCAGAAATCAGTGACAAAAATGGACATCATTCTTAATATTGTTATTATAAAAGGATTGATAAACTCCATGACTCAACTGATGCAAAGATACTGCTAAAAGTGAGTATTAGGAAAACCTTGTCCATTAGCCAGAATGCAATAGTCTTGTCACCAACAAGAGCTTGATCATGGCTTTCGGCATAAACAACACATTTCTCTAACCATCTCCTATTTGTGAGAGTGTGAACAATATCTACCATTTTCCAATCCTCATCCTTTAACCTGTATCAAATATCGAGAAAAAGAAAATTTAGTTTTTTTAGCCATCAATGTGACGATAGAACTCATGGAACTCTTAGCCTTACAAGTCAATTGATTTTGTGCACAGCTAGTCACCTCATATATCGCAGAATCATTAACACGATTCTCATATAATGAAGTTGCTTGATTATTGGTCAGACATATCGAGCGATTTTGAATAATAATAGAAAACCATAACGTAAATGCTGAACGAATGTAGATGATATATCATTGGTGGATAAAATTTATTTTTTGTCAGGATGGGTGCTTTAATAGCAAGACATAAAAATAAGTAACCATTAGCGTTGAGCGAGTATATCATTGGCAGCTAAAATTTATTTTTGTCAGCTATTTCTGTTACACATTTAGCATGCAGGAGGATTTTGAAAACCTAGAATAATCCGAAAATTGCGATATGCACAATTACTGATAAGTAAAACACCAATCATTAATTGTTGTTATGTAACATCCCTTATGCCTTCTTTCCAGTAGGCTAAGTTCTTAATTACATGTCATTATTCTTTTCTTAATTATGAACCAATCTTCTCATCCGTCGACAATGTAGAACAAACAGGGACAGGTGAGTGGAGACTTATCATTGAAAGCAAAATGTGTATTAGACAATATCTACCATCAAGTCATCTATACCATGTAACATAATAAATGCAACACAAGCAAGGTGCACACAATTCCAATAAACTTCCACAGCTCGTCATACTCTTGGCAATTTCTCAATGATTAAGATGTATACACCTATGGATTTTCTGTTATCAAGTGCGTGTAAATTTAACTTGAAATGGCTGCAATGATCTGAAAAACAATAACAATAAAATAAAAATTTCCAGATAGCACTTACTCGAGAAGTTCAATCCATTTATCAGCAATAGCCATATGAAGGCGATAATCAAATCCTACACCACCATCATGAAGAGGGATGCAGAATGTTGGCATTCCACTGACCTGTACAAATATCAAGACATATAATGTCAATATAAGTTTATGCAATGACAAGGGAAGGATCAAGTATGGACCATAAAAAATAAACTATAATCAGCAATACTTGAATCACAAAGAGTCTAAGTACCATGCAGATATGCATTACATGAACAGCACAGATCAAAATAAATGTTTATATTACACATTGATTAGTGCAAAATAATTGCCACTATCACTTGTACAAACCTCTTTAGAACTCGGACCATGCATACCAACCACAAAGACTCATTTTTTTTAGATACGTAAAACTGGGTAACAACCAAAAGCAACTAACAGCTTGCATTGAAGATATTGTTCATTGCACAATAAATGTTGTACCTTGTCCCAGCATTGTAGTAAAATTTCAAATAGTTCAAAGTAATGATAGGCGTAATATTAAGTTTGTGTGAAGTGAAACAACAGCAGTATATGTATAAAAATAAGTGCACATTCTTATTCTTCTTCTATTTAACGAGTTGGTATATCATATTATGCATGGTCCCATTATTCTGGAATGCATGGTTTAGTCTTGCTCATGTATAGCATCATATGATAAGGGCTGACACTGAGCCTGGGCCATTAGGAAGTTGGATCAGGTACAAGCCCTTTGGGTCTTAATACTTCAGGTGTTCTAAGGCCTGAATATGTTATCTTTCAATCTGTGTATTCTTGGCCCAACGCAAGCCCACCCTGAAGCCTGAAACGATAAAAGTAAATAATATATAGTAACATTATCTCACATCCCAGCCCAAATCCAACTTGACCTATGATTTGGTGCACCAACAAGCCAAACAGATCACAGTCATATTTTTTTTCTTCCTGAGCACCATTTTTTATCACCATCCTTTAAAATAAGATTATTGTTAAACTATGATATATCACATCCTAAAATGACTTTTATTCTTTAAATTAGAATAATATCATTGATTCGAGGTTTTTTCGCCTTAAGCATACTTAATAAACAAAGAAAAACTTCCAAGAATTCAGTCTTCCAGCAAATTATTGTAGAAAACTAATACCATATTTAATTCTATAACAACATGCAAACAAAAAAATACTGCATTTCACTGCTCCTTATTGTAGACAAATGTAATGAAAGTTGAAACACATGAGCCACCTATAAGTAGAATACGGAATATTGCTACAACTATTACTTAGCGCATTTTAAGTTCTGTAAGCAATTCCTTCAAGAAAGATTTTAAATATTAGATCATTAAAACAACAACATCCAACCTATTAAAAAATGAGTTAATTGTACTCCCATGAAATGAAGAAGCATTGGATTTAACAATGAAAATCCAATCTGAATATTAGTAGCATTAAAGTTGCCGCTTGGCTGGCATCCTTCAAAAAAAATTTTAAATATTAGATCATTAAAACAACAACATCCAACCTATTAAAAAATGAGTTAATTGTACTCCCGTGCAATGAAGAAGCATTGGATTTAACAATGAAAATCCAATCTGATTATTAGTGCATTAAAGTTGCCACTCGGCTGGCATTGTACACCTGAGATCTGAGAATATATGGTAATTAGAAAATGGAAGGGCTATACCATTAGGAATAAATCCCATCCTGTAGCCACAATGCTTTATTCAGGTCAAGCACATGTCTAACTCTCTGAGTATAATGAAAGTACAAGATGCTATCAGTGATAAACTAGGAAAAACAATAGATGCCTAGAAATTTCTACCTAGGATGCCATGCAGCAATTGATCTCTTACTGCCACTTCCAAAGACCTCCACCTTTATAATTCAAGTTTCTTATGTTGCTACAAGCCCATAAGTATTATTTTTATCAAAATTAACCTAAATTCAGTATTAAAAATGGATCTTCTATTTCATCATTAAATATGCAACAAAGTAAAATATGCAATAAACAAGCAGACTTCCTATAAGCTCAATTAAATGTGATATTACTTTATCCAGGTGTTCTGACACATAAACAATATACAAGCAGAAACACATAAACAATATACAAGCAGAAACACATAAACAATATTACCCATGCATGCATTACTAAACTTATGCACATAATACCTTATACCTCCAGCAATTTAAAGTTAATGTGCTTATTGTGTTGGCATAATTATAAAGTTAGATAGGAACTAAGATACTGATTGCAATAATGCAAGATTTAAGACTTAACAACCACCACATGGACAAAATTCATATCAAACCCAATAAAATATATAATGCACAGGAAGGGTATTGAAAACAGAAAAGAAAGAAAGAAAAATAATCCCTACTTACATCTTCACCAATGGTGACAGCCTCAGGATAAAGCCCATGAATCATATCATTTACCAGCATCAGATAGACCACTGCATCCATGTCAGTTGCATATCCCAAAGTACTCATTGTAATTCCCAGTAAACGCTAACCTGGAAGAAAATAACTTAAACACTCACAAGGGCAAAAACAAAAAAAAACAAAAACCAATACTGTCATCTATATTTAATACTCATTCAGGTAGTGACAATAACTAAATCTGTCTCACTTTAGTTTTAAATTCATTATCAAGAAAGAAGATGCTTTCGACCTAGAAGATTAGATTGAAGAAAAACTATTTGGTGTTAAAAATACAAGTGCCAATAAATAGAATATAAACAAGTATAAATATACATGCACAATTATAAAAAGAATATAAATTAAAGAAGATGCTTTTGATCTAGGAGATTAAATTAAAGAAAAACTCTTTTGTGTTAAAATACAATAAATAGAAAACTGTACATACAGAGAGAGAGGGAGGGAGGGAGGGAGGGAGGGAGGGAGGGAGAGGAACTTAAGGAGTCAACAATGCAACTGAAATTTGCTTACTTGTAGCCCATGGTGAGTATACATCATTGAGGTTACACCCATCAAATCTGAAACCATCAAACTTGTACTCCTCTAGCCACCATCTTGCATTTGAAAGTAGAAACCTTAGCACCTAAAGGGGCAAAAGAAATTGATAATAATCTATGATTAAAACACCAAACAGAAACATATAAACAAATATAGTATACAACTAAGAATTGTAACTTTGATCCTTACTTCCCAACTTCCATAATTGAAAAGGCGAGAATCCCACATCCAATGATAACCTCGTGAACCAGTATGGAAGTAATGTGTCTCAGTTCCATCAAACTGATTTAACCCATCCAGGACATTGTTCGATGCATGGCTGGATATAGAGCACAGCGAGTAACAAAATCAACTAATATACATATATGCAAATAAAAGAGTCATTTCTTTGAGGACAAAAAAAAAAGAGGTTATGTACAAGATAAATGAAGCAGGAAGATATGAATGAACACAAACACTATCCATGGTATATAAACATACATAAATACATGCATACGCACATACATACATACATACATAGATATACACATGTATTTATGTATGTATGTGTATATTATTCCTCCCTTCAACCCATTCCCTAAGAGAGTTAAACCTTCTAACCTATGAGTTTGTCATCAAATCTTTGCACTACAAGATCCTTGTCATATTTAAGCAGGTTCCCGAACTACCAAGAAACTGGCTCAAGCACTTGATGTCAAAATGCAATTGCAATATAAATATACGGCTTTTCAAATAAAAGAGAAATTTTCAAAGATGTTAAATAATACATTTGAATAGATATGCATTGCAGTAGCATCTAATATTTCATGTATGCTCTCACCTTTACGGCACTTATATATGCTTTATTATGCATATCTTCAATCCTTTAAATTTGTAGAACTCTAGTTTTCCATGCAATTGTCAGTTATTTCATCATAACTTTTAATATTAGTACCTCTTTGTTGCCTAACCATGCCAGTATTGCCTGAAGTTTATCAGTTTTTATGAGAGAAATGAAGGGAAATCCACCTATACTACACCAAGTCCAAATTTTTGGGATGCACCATTCAAGAATCAAACCCAGAACCTTTGGTTGCTAAGCAATGGGGTGTGACTGCTAGGGCTAGCCCCGATTCATATTGCCTGAAGGTCATCACTTCCTCGGATTTACCTCAGTACTGTCAGAATTTTGCTAAGATAATCACGCAAATAATGTCAAACCTATATAACCTCCATGTATTCAACTCTATGCTATTTTTAGAGATATAACCAATCTATTATGATAAATTTTAAAAAAACAATACATTAAGAATTAGATCACTGTTTCCGAAAATCCTGACATGAACTTAAAGAGAGGTAAGGAAGAAAAATAAAAGAAAATGTGTGTGCATGTATAAAAAATGTGACAGATGCCATAAATGGAAATAGTAAGATGAATCATTAATAAAATAACCCAAAAAGTAGATCAATAACATGATAACTTTTATCAAGAAAATGTTGACAACAATCATTATTGTATCACAAGTAAGTATATATCACATCCAAGAAATTTCAAATGTCACCTGTGAACAATATCCATGAGAACAAGCAGACCGAGCTCATGAGCTCTGTCGATCAAAGACTTGAGTTCTTCTGGTGTTCCAAAACGGCTACTAGGCGCGAAAAAATTAGTAACATGATACCTACAGCATGCAGTATAGATATAAGTTTGAATAAAGAAGGAAAACAGAACTGCCAGCAAAGATTCATATAGCCACATCAAGACATTAAGCCTTGGATGGCATAAAGAGGTCTACAAGGCCAAGGCTCAATAATTCATATCCAAGATACTGAGAGCATTGATAAACACATGGATATTAAATGTAATATTGAGGACATTTGAACTTGGTACAAGAACATATTTGGATGTGTATGTTTGAATGCATGTGTAATGTATGCATACGTCTGTATGTGTAGTTTACATGACAACTAGAGTGAAGTTTCAGAGGAGCAAAGAGTTGAATGAAAAGTAATGACGGATCGCATTTTTTAAGTTTCTTCTTTTCCTTCATGTCTGTGTCAGTTTCTGTACATGCACAGGCAGGTTAGTTTTCCCTGAGGATGGTCTAAAAAACTTAAGATCTGTAAATATAACGACGTTTATAGCTATGTTTTTTTCCCCTGATGTAAAAGATGGGACAGCATCCAGAAGTATTAGATTAACAAAAGAATTGTCTCTTAGCTGATTAGAAGCAAGTGCGTGGCATCAAACATCAAACACGTCCATTATGTTTCTCCTTTAAACCCAATCAGATAGATGTGCATGAACATAAAAAATGAAACATGCATAGCCTTCCATCACAATGAAACATGCATAGCCTTCCATCACGCACATGAAAAGGAGACAGGTGAGGACAGCAAATATGTGTAAACACTAGTTAAATTGCCAATTAGTGCTGTTCCTTTCCAAAGTCCAAGTTTGCAAGATCCCAAAAAGTAAACCTAGCATATATATGAAACCAGAAATAGGCAGAGGGCAAGAGATTTTTTGAAAATTTTATCATCAATAAGTCACAGATCAGATGGTTTGAAATGTGGTTGTAAGAGACCAACTCAAAAAAGGAAAATGCTTATTACTACATTTATCACCATCATTTGTGCATATTTAGTTCTTGAAGAAAACTACAATTAAAAGAATCAAGAATATACCCAAGCTTGCATAATATGAATGCTCCTGAATGGCCATTATCTGAACAACATTGTATCCGAGCCTTTTGATTCGAGGTAGGACATCATCCTAAAGCTAACGTACGTGTTAATCTTGGGCTCCTGCTTACGAGAACCCATGATTAGTGAAGGAAAAGGTCTTGCATTTGAGTATCACCATAGACTAAAGCATGAGGAAAACACAACAGTTGTTAAACAAAATAACCCCATCATCCTACAGGCAGAATATAAGCACATGCCCGCTATAACAAAAGAATGTGAGTGCCTTTAAACATTTGGAGCAAACATTTCTTTCAGTATTTTTTTAAAAAAGAAAATCAGGAGGAAATTTAACATTCAGAGAACACACAACCTTTACCGTTCAATAAAGATATGTAAAAATAAAGTGAGAAGAATTAGCAACATTGAATCCTGTATGGGATTCTGCAACCCTTACAAGGTGAAAGTATACAATAAACCCAAGGTTTTGGGTGTCAAACCCATGCCAGGCAGCACAGGGTATATTGTACTGACCCAAAAGGGAGTGAGAAGAATTAGCAACATTGAATCCTGTATGGGATTCTGCAACCCTTACAAGGTGAAAGTATACAATAAACCCAAGGTTTTGAGTGTCAAACCATGCCAAGCAGCACAGGGTATATTGTACTGACCCAAAAGGGTACTGGCACAGTAACTTGGTTCTTATGCCCCTGTATTGACATATGGTACGGATGCTGTGCTGACTCCAGGAACGTGCCATGTGTTGGGACAGGGGTGTACCATACTATATCAGCAAGAAACCAGTATAGGCGCAAAATCAAGACTTAAAATATTGAATAGACTAGTTTGTGAAATTCAAAAATTGCAACAATCAAAATTTTAAATTCAATAAATGAGATAACTTTCATGTAGGCTCCCATCAACAATTGATATCATGAGACACTTAAGAGGCTTCCTTATCTTCATGATATAGAATAAAGGAGATAGATAAGCACATACTTGATTAGGACATGGGCTTGGGGAGATATAACCACAGTAAAAGAAGCTTAGGAGTTGCCCAACATATTGCATTATTGATGCCAAAAAGATGAGTATAAGCAACATGCAACAAAGATCACAGCAGAAACTGCACGGGAAAAAAAGATCCATGTTGGTTTTAAGGGCTGCAGATTAAAGGAAAAGACTGGAGAAAACACATGGAAAATTTCAAAGTTTTGGCAAGAAGGATTAATCCTTCACATCAGTGAAATGGCATAAAATAATTCCAAAAGTCAACCCCGTATAAATGGGATAAGGCTACTTGTTATCATTTTGGTTATGAGCTTAACTGCTTTTGCATGGTCATTTAGTCAAAAACGCAAAAATGGCAATTCATATTCAGTTCTCAACTAATTTAACTCCATGAAACCAACTTCTAGCAATTCCATAAATAACTTTCAACTTTAACATTTGTAGCCCTAGTGATGTAGAAATGAATTATATTAGAAATATTTTAGTTATATGGTTCTTTGATTTTCACCTATTGAGTTCTAATATAGAGGTATTTAGCTATCCAAATAGAAAAGAATGTATTCAGAATGAGGGATTTATCATGAACTATGAATAGACAAGGAACATGCAACTCAAGTAGAAATTTCATGCACAAGATTTTAAGGAATCTTAAAAAACATATTATTACTATGTCGTGCCTCCTAACACACCATGAGCTAGCATAAGTTAATGTGTTCTCTTTCAATCAGTAAAAGGAGTCATATTAAGACTTGAACATGCTACTTTATCACTGTTATCACACCAAAGTGAAACCTAAAGAAGAAGATAGAGAATTCATAACTGAGGATACAAAGAAAGCATACATACCGGACTACTCATCCCCACATGTGATTCATAAATGCGCAATGATTTTGGAGATTTTGGTTGAGGATGTTGAAACACATATTTTTTCCTGCAGATATATGTAAAGAGCCTTTAATGTAAAGTTAAGATTGATGATTGGATGAGAAAGACCAACATGTTAGAGCTAGGTGAATATATCAACTCCAAGAGATTGACAAATCATAAATTAAGCTAGTAATAATAATTTGTAATGTGATCCAGATGAATAAAATCAGAAAAATGAAGAAAAAAATTCATACCTCTCAGGGGGATCATAGTATATTCCGCTGTATGATATTTCACCTGGGGCTTGTACAGAGAACTTTATCCATGCAGGAATTGAATCTTTAATGCCAGATGGAGTATCCATGCGTATCTATCATGCCAATATCAGGATAGGGTTACCAAGGATGTTATTGTACTACTTAATGTAGAGTTGATCATGAGCCGTGCTTGGGCACAGAAAATTTGGGCCGGCCTAAAGCCCAACTAGAAATAAATATAGCCTAGGCTCAAGGCCTGGCCCATGATCAGCTCAACTTCTATGCATCAAGTATGTAGGTGTAGCTTAGTAAATGCTCCATGATATGTTTTACCTATTCGGAGAACTTTAATCCTATCATTCATTAAACAATCCACGATATACACATGATGAAAAGCAATAAAAACAGAAACAGCTCGATGGAATTTTAATTATGTGATGCATATTTCTTGAACATTTGAGTGTTGAGATAAGCAGCATTGCTTAAACCTCACACGGATTAGGAACTAGTAAACTATAGTACAAAAACACATAGTATCACTGTGACAATTAAATAACCTAGTTAGCACGTGCACGTGGCTTTCCAGTCAGCAAAAAAGCATAGTAGAGAGTCATGTTGGACTCCCCGCTATATTTTCAGAAAAAAAACATGTAGGACTGTCTTTTCTATGTTTGATAGTAGGCTGAACACAGATCAGATATCTCTATATCCAGATCTATATCCAGTTTTAGTTAAGGAATACAAACCACGAATACAACTATAAATCAGATGGTAAAATTCATATCCATATTTGTTTTAAATAGATACAGATATCCATATCCATCAACTCACAGCTATCACAATATGGATAGGAAATTAAGTTAAAGACATGATAATATTGTCACTTATTTTCCTTTGAGTTCAATGAGAGCTATGTAAGACTAAGTAGATCCATATTTGTATCTGCTTATCTTTGAAAAATATGGATACAGTTACAGATATTGATTAAATATTAAAAATTGTATACATATTCAGATAAGATTTGGGATATGAAAATAGATCCGGACAAATATAGATTTGGATTAAAAAAATGGATCCGAATGAATATTATCCGGTCCACTTTCAACCCCTATTTGATTGTGCTCTTTGTGCAATTATTATTGAGGCTTCATTTTGGGAGTCCAGCTTCACGTGCCCAATGTGGAGCATTCTCTTTATATACAGTAGATTATCAGTAGAAATATTTATGAAAGCTGGAACAAAAGCTTACATGTTCCTGAGAATAACATTGCTAGTATGGACTCCAAGCTTGGACTGACCGAGTATACGAATTTGTAACCCAAAATTGATATGATAAGGACTGTCCTGGCTACATTTGTGGGTCACTAACGAGTTAAATCCATTCATGATTCAAGAGGTAGAAATTACTAATGAAACAGTGTATTTTTTAAGACTAACAAAGCTCAGAGTGATTCTTACAAGTCCAAACATACTTGCACATTGAAGAATTTCTATACAAATGTGAACAGTAAATCTGCTGATATGAGAACTCTAGAACCCTCACAATCAAGCGAAAGCGTACTATCCAATTTTCTGTCATTATCATCTACCAAAAGGTGGTCAACAACTAGTTTGCCTTTCATTAGCATTGGCACCACTGAGTTCAACTCTGATAGAATTAAAAGTTCATTCATATGTTATTATGCTGGTTAATCTTTTAGTAGATTTTCTTCTCCAACCCTGACCTATGAGATGCGTGCACATTATTAATGGAAAGAGGAGCTAACATGAAGGCACAAAGAATATCAGTTTCTTCGGACTGGTAATCAGCATATTTTATTAGATACATTGCACTCATAGAATTAGGTCATGTTTGGGGGAGTTTTGGAAGTAGAGTTGTTGGAAGTAGAGCTTTCTAAAGTAGAGCTTTTAATAAAAAAACTGTTTACTGTTTGGTAACCACATTTCTAAAGTGTTGCCACACTTTAACATGTGTTTGGTAAACAAACTGAGCAAGTACTTTTGTGTGACAAAATGACCATAAAGGACATTACTAGTATTATACAATAGAGCATAATAAAATATAATATATATTAATACATAAATATATAATATAGGTATAATATTAATGTAATGTAATATAATATTATTATAATATAGTGCTATAAATTATATACTATAGGATAATTTAATATAATATTAAATTATTTAACATAACATATCAATGTATTATGAATAATAATGTAATATAATATTATATTTATAGTATAATACAATAATAAATATATAAAATTATAATTATTAGTGTAAAATAAATTTTTTACCCTTCTTATGACCATTTATCTCTCTAACAAATTTTCTAGCTAGATGATAAATTAGTAAAATAATTACTAATATTTATTTTTATTTATTTATTTATTTAGATCAAATTACTTGCCACTCACTCATTATTTATTTATTTATTTAGTTATTTATTTATTAGTTTATTTCATTGAAATATTTATTTATTCTCTATTTATTTATTTATTTATTCGTTCATTTATATACATATTTATTTATGCATTTATTTATTTATTTATTTTCTTTTCTTTTTTTCTTTGTTTTCTCTCTCTTTTTTCCTTTCCTTTTCTCTTTTTTTATTTTCTTTTTCTTTCTTTTTTCTTCTCTCTTCTCCTTCCTCTCTCCCCTTCTTTCCTCCTTTATTCTCCTCCCGGAAGCCCCAGCAATGCCGGAAGGGGGCCGGGCCGCGGCGGCCCGGGAAGGGGGCTCGGGAGGCGGCGGACGTGGCTGGCTGCCATGAAGCTTCGCTGCGGCTACGCATCCCCAATCCCGCGGCCTGGCGAAGGCCCGGCCACCCATGGCCGAGCCCGGCCGCTCCACGGGCCAGCCCACACAGCCCACGGGTGGCAACACGACGACCTGCAGAGGGGATTCCGACCATGGGTGGCGGCCGGCGTGGTGGCTGCATCGTGGGCAGCCACAGGCTGCCCTCCCAAAACAAAACAAAAAAAAGAAAAAAAAAGAAACGAGGGGCAACACATTGAGAGGAAGAAGATAGAAAGGGAGGAGGGGGATGGGTGAGAAGAGGAAGAGCACGGCATGATGGAGGGTTTTGGGAGGAAAAAGAAACTTTTAAATGGGGGTAATTTTGGTCAAAAATAGCTTTTCGACAAAGCTCAAAACAGCTTTTTCGGATAGCTTCAAAATGAAGCTTCTCCTCAACCAGTTGTTTTAGCTTTCTGAAAAAGCTAAAACAGCTTTCCAAATTTTACCAAACACCCCTTTTTTCATCCAAAGGTGCTTTTGGAGGGCCAGAAAGTGCTTTTTTAGCCCTCCAAAAGCTCTCCCAAACGGAGCTTAGTGAACAGTAATGCAACACAACACATGACATGAATTTTAGATATTCTAAAATAACAGGAAAAAGCACTGCTATATCTTATGCAGTAATTACAGCAAACAAGTAAAATAAGGATTTAGAACATCAAAGAGAACATTCAACCAATAGTTCACCGAATGTCCCAAGAAGAAACATACCCTTGACACTTGAGCCATGGGGTATAGGAGGTGAGCCATCTGCATTATTCGGCAGAAAAATCTCCCACACACCAAACTCATTCTGAAAATAATTAATCAAATGTCAGGCACACATGAAATCAAGTGGTCCAGCAATCTGCTAATAAAATTGAAGTTTTATGCAGTATAATAAATTTCCAGATTGTGGCAAACATGTTTTATGCACAAGAAAAATGTTAGTATGTATAACAGAAGTTAACAAGTAAGAATATCATAGAAGAAATCTACTGTAAAATCTCCTTTAATCGAAGGAATGCATAAATAGACACTTTAGAACCTCACAAGCAAAGCTTGTTAGTCACTAGTCACATCTATGGATAATGACCTATAATTAATGGATAATGTTATGTAATTGCATAACCTCTTTACACAATTGGCCAGGTAGTAGTGCTTACTACTTTCAGGCTGATTATTGGGGATAACATGATAATGGCTTCAAATAATCAAACACACAGTGAATTGTAGTGTATTTCAGGCTTCCTTCCATACTCTAGGATGAGATTCTCAGTAATGACAAAATTAGCTTTAAACAGAAAAAATTGTCGCAAAAAAGGACTGAGTTTAAATTTCAGATTATCAATAAACTAATCTACAGAAAATAGCAAAAAATTGTGCCCGTAAAGGTGAAGAGTTATCTGAGATGAAGTGACATACCTGATTCATGACATCAGCATTGGGGGTTCCAATTGTTGAAGTCCTCCTATCAGTGCTGCTGACTGAAAAACAAAAATCAGTAAGTTGTTTTTTTAAGCTAAGGCATACAGAAAATGTATGACAATCTAAAAATGGAAAGTATTGCTTCCTTAGCTAGGTATTGGAAAAGGAATTAACTTGTAAGAAGCAATGTTCATGATTAGCAGCATGCACTATAACCGTATTAAAAATATAATGAATCTTGCAAGCAGTTCAGAATTCAGAGCAAACCAATTTGTCAACCAGGTGACCTTAATTTGTTTGGTGCCACAGCGAAAGAGCATGGTATCGAAAAGGACAATTTAGAAATAGGATGGGCATTGAGAAGGAGAGAAGGGAGCCAAAAATGAGACAAGGTATGCAAAACTTCATTAACATCATTAACTGCATTCCCATAGAAAGCCCCCCTTAATGTCATCATATTACTCGCTAATCTCAGGAGAAACATAAAATCTTAAAAATAGAACTACATGCCCATGCACACATTAGCCATGTTTGGTTGACAGGAATTGGGAGGTGGATATGGGGCATTAGACATCGATCCAGCCTATTTCCATGTTTGGTAACTCATTTGGAAATGAATGCTGATCTACACGGGTCTTGGATTCCCCTAAATAGAGGGTAAATTCATACCCCAGGGACATTTTCCTAGTCCTAAGTATGTGCCTGGACAACTAAAGAATTTATATACTACTATTTATTAAAATATATTAAATAATTTCTTATTATTTGGATAATAATAATATGTTATATACAATATTTTAAATCACATATTCACACTATTATATAGTTTATTTTTTGGCCCTTATATAGTTTTTTATATTATTAATGTTAATATTTTATATTATAGTTGTATTGGTAATATATTATATTTTGTATATTATTATCAATATTACTATCATACTAATAATATATATTATATTATTATTATATTTTGAAATTATTATGAAATTTTTAAAAAAATTACATTTATTGTAATATTACATTGTATTACCCGAATTATTTGTTATATTAATTCTATCTTCATTAATTTTACTCATAAAAATAATATGAATATCATTATTAATATTATCTTGTTAATATAGTATAATAATATGCTTATATAACAAACTTAATTATTCAATATTATGATAGAAGATTAATATATAGTGGATAATGTCATTATTAATATTGTTACACTATAATGAAGAATTTATATTAGTAGATTAATTATATTATTATAGGAGAAGTTTAATACAATGTTATAGGGTTAATATTAATATTACTATATTCATAAATATTATTCATAATATTAATATTAAGTTTGATAATGTATTATTAATTATAATATTATTACATATTCCAATATATTATTATAGGAGAAGATTAATACCTTGTTATAAGATTAAAGTATAACTATACTCATAATATTGATATTATGTTTGATAATATACTGTGTTATTATATTATTCGAACATACTAGTTCGGGACTAACAGGGCTGCAATCCCGCAACTTTCCACCTTGACAGAGCGGTGCTCCAAACTAATTGAACTCCAAATCCCAACAAGGTGTGCGGCATACATATTCTTACTAGTTTGATAAGAACATTCCTATTCATTGTGTTTGTAACAGAAACACAAATGACATACTAAAATTCCCATATGGGTATGGAATAAAGTGAGAGCGACATGGATTAGTAGTAATAAGTGGTTATTTTATTGCCAAAAAAATGGATAATCAATTTTTCAATGAGAAAAAGAATTATTTTTTATTGTTTATGATAAACTTGTGGCCTAGCAGTAATGATTCATTCTGGCATTACAACCTTTATCACAACAATGCTGTCCATAAATCAAATTATTTCATGGACTGGATTTTACTTGACTATCGACAACTCCATTGAGTGTGCTCGGGGTAGATATTTTATATAAATGTATCACCCGTGTTATTAAATATTTTGCTTTAAGTTCTTTTTCCTATAAGAGGTGGAATAGAATAACCTGATTGAAGCATAATGATGATGCATTTGTAATGCATAGTAATAAGATTGTATTGTTACTCTTGCTCCATCAAGATATATCTGACCCCTTCTTATATTCCCACCTACATATATGGGATATTTTAAAAAGTGAACGTCTTTATTTGTTGCAGGTCAAGGGAAAGAATGGGAAAGGCAATTCATTATATTTCTGAACGAAAAAGGACCCTATCATAAGAATATTTCTTTTATTGGGATGATAACTCTGAAAAGATAGATTTCTCATCTTTTCTCTAACCTCGGACTTTTTCAAAACAAGCCCGAGTCAAATAGCAACGATTCGAAGCACTTCTTTTTATATTTCCACTATTTTCGGAATCTAAGGACTTCAGTTATGGATATGTAAAATACAGGATTTCTAATCCTAGCAAAGAAAAAGAGAGACAGATACTCAATTTAAAGTGAGTAAACAGAATTCCATAACTCAATCTCGTACATATATATAGTGTGGAAAATTGTATTTGATGAAAGTCATAGATATGGCTTGGAGGGAGATCTTTTCATATCTTTTTGAGATCCACCCTACAATATTTTTTTTACTATCATCGTAAATTATATTAGTATTGCTATTTACTAATATTATGGACATCATGTTATAGCTGATACTAATTAAAATAATTACGATAGAAAGTCTATTGTTAAAATATCAATATGATATTACTTAGAATCATTATATTACTACAACTTTATATTTATATAATTGTAGATTATGTAATTTTATGCAGAATATATTATATTATACATACTTAGAGAATCATTATCATTATAATATATATATTCATATAATAATATTTAGAATGTTAATATTACATTACTATTAATATTATAATATTAAATATTACATTACTATCAATATTATAATATTAATATTGTCATTTATTAATATTATTATAATAATATTTATATATCAATAAATATATAATATTATATGGGTATCTGGCTTTAGATTTACCTGGACTTTACCAACACAAGAATCAAACTGACTAATCCTGATCATTGCTAGGAATGGATTTCCTGGGAATGGGAAAACCATGCCTAATTTCCATTCTTGACAACCAAACATGACCATGTATAAATGGATTCAAAGTTTTATGCACCCGGCTGAACATATAGTAGCAACAGGGAACCAGTATTTACAGGATCTCAATATACTGAGACATGCTATAGGGTGTTGTTCCGACCTAGCACCTGTACTAATGTATCGCCACAGGGGCATACTCCTACCATGCCATGTCATATCTCACTGGTGAGTTTCCAATACGAGACCCAGTTAATGAGATGGTAAAACTTTGAGATATATTGGACTAAACCAGGCAAAGTCATATGTCACATTTATCCATATCATTGTATTATGGACGCAAGTAGCAAATTTAGAAGTTAGATACAAGATGAAAATTACGAAAAGAACAAACCTTTGCTCCAGGGGCCCACTCACGGTAAGTAATACCATCAGCACTGATAAAAAAGTGAGAAAATAAAAGAATTAGAGTGATCGAATCAGTAGAAACAATCATTTCTGTATTTTCAGTAAGACTACCATTGTTCTGATCCTGGAAACAATTACTGGCAGAAAAAAGAATAAGAACAATAATGCTTAATTTACTAACTTGATATTCATCTCAAGGAAAAAAATTACTAATGTCATAATACTGTACATAAAAACATAAAAATAAGAACCAACAAACAACAAAAAAATATCTGCATAACAATGTAATGAGTGAGCAAAAGGATGCAACAGAGTCAGAAATAAGTTCCTTTAGAAGTTCCTCTCTGGAGATTATTTTTTACTTTCATTACATTTTGCACCATCATCATTCTATTTCAGAATAAAGTTAACATGACAAACTAGCACTTATGAATGTACATGCACATGCTTTTGCACCTACACCTCAAGGCACACGCGTAAGCCACATATGATTTTGACTTCTCCACTATTTCTCTTACCTACTTGTTACTATTAGATTCTATTACAGATACATAAAATAAGTAGGAGAATTGAATGCACAATTTTTAACGCAAAAAAAAAGGATATATGCATGTAATGGTTTCTATACTTTCTTGCATCCAACATATCCAGACAAAATATTAAATTTTTTAGCTGAATCAGAGAAACAAAAAAGACCAGCTGAAAGAAGATTTTTAATCAACTTAAATGTGTCCTTTATGGATGATTTTCAGAATTTCCTCCTGAAGGAGAAAAATCTCGCCAACCCAAAAATTGGCAAATTATTATCATGTTCGTAATCTAACGTGGAAACTTTTAATAGCTTGAAGAGGAGGGCTGCCCATGATGGCTCAAATGCAATAAGAAGGTGGTTAATGGAAAGAAAATGGCGAAATAGTCTATCATTCATTCCTATATGTTTTCAGGGGAACCTGAATTCTAATTCCTCCCATCCACGAAACACTTTTGCAACATAAGTGATCGCTTTGACTAATTCATATAGCACAACATATTAAAAATGTGAAGATTGGAACTGCTGCATTAAGTGGAATGCAAGAGCTTTGAAGACAAGAAGTAATTTCAGAAGGAAAGAGATCCTTGGCTTTGCAGAGAAAGGATAGAAATTTACCTGCGGATAAAGCCAAATTTTTCGTAGCCACGAAGAGAATGCATCCAAGCCACCTTCATACCGATCAATCAGTTCACGGCTTTTCTTGTACTGGCTTATATCTATAGTTGAAGAAATTAAAATGTAATAGAGTCCCAAATTACAAATTCATTGTTAGCAGCATGTTGGATAAGAAAGAAGAGAGGGATGAAGCTTTTAAAATATAAATATTTTTTTTTAAAAAAAATAGATGATTTTACAAATCAACACCATCTAACACATGTTAGCTAACGAAAACACAGAACCAAATTTTAAGTGTAAATCTGACTCATAACATGATGCAGGTAATTCATCAGATTCAAGCTTTCATAAACCATATACATGAAAAAAAAAAACCATAATATCAACTATAATCATATGAATATTCATGGCCATATGCTTCTGGCTTTATACTGAGTTTTGTAAATTGCTTCTACCACGTGTATGTTTCTCTTTATGCATTTGATGTGCACACAACCAATTGAAGTGTTCTACATCTTCGGACATATTACTTTGAACCTTAATTCATGAATGTGAAAGTATAGTGTTTTTAAAGTTTTTTTCATTACTTAGTCTTTCACGTTATACTAACTTCCACCTTTTTCTATAATGAAGACCATTACACAGCAGCAGGCTCAGTCAAAATCATCAGATTTGCTGGAAATGCAGGAAAACACCTCGGTTTCTTTTTTTTTTAACACAAACAACCCTTCGCTCCTTTCAAAAATTTTGATCCATATAAGCCCCAATCTGAGTGGCCCAGTAACAGGTTTCTAAGGCCCGCTGTTTTAGTCAAAAACATATGACTTGAAAGATTCTATATTTAGTTGAAACCAAGGTTCGCTGCCTCCAAGGTCCGCCGTATCGGTACCAGTCGGCGTACCGGTGGCCAGCAGGACCGATACAGTACCGGTCTGATCCGATCCGTACGGGCCAGTACCGATACCGTACCGGCCCGGTACGGCGCAGCGCTGTGGTTGTTTTGAAAAAAAAATTGACGTTCCGGGTGCGAACCGGCCAACAATACTGGTACCAAGCGGTATCGGCCAGTACCAACGATACGGACCACATACTGGTCGGGCTCTCCCAAAAAAAACCCAGTAACCGGATTTCACGTAGATCCGGTGCCGGTCTAGGGCCGGACCGGTACGTACCGACCAGTACGGTAGACCATGGCTGCCTCGGTACCGGATCCCGTACCGGTGCCTACACTAGCACAGTATCGGTATGGTATGGTACAAAATTTTTTGGTATATTGAATGTTGGTACGCCGCCCATATTAAGTACTGGTACCGAAACCGGTAAAGTACGGTATGCCCTGTACTGTCTGGTTTGGACCGGTACAACATACCATGGTTGAAACTGTCTAAGTTTGTTATTTGGACTCTGCATCAACTTAGAAGAGGAGTTAGATACTGAAGTGATGAACCGAAATATATGTGCAGAATAGATGTCTTTTCTGCTATGTTGATATTGATGTTTAAGGCTCTCATGATTCACCATACATGCCAATTAACAGTTTCTTCATTAATTGTTTTATATTTTAACATTATTCAGAAATTACCAAATTCACATCCCCACAATGGAACAAAACATCTTGTAAAACATATAGCAAAGAGCAGCCTACCGATAATCAAGATGTGCACGATGACCTTCAAAGATGAGTCAATTTCATAAATTCTTTGTCCAGTACCAGGTGGAGGAATAAATCTTGGTTTCTCCTCAACTTTTTCAATGGTCTGATTGGCTCGAGAATGTAAAGACTGTTTAACACCTTGATTCATGATTTCATCATCCATAGCTTCTGAAGACGTCGTTGTCTGCCTAGCTGCTACCTTATCCTCATCTTCAATGGGTAGACCTCTTGATTCTTGTAACACCTACCAAAATAATCACATGCAGATCAGTCATGAAAAAGGGCATTGTGAGGAAGCAGACTCACATGAAAGGTATAGAAGTTTGAAAGGGAAAGATTTTTAAAGAGTTTTGAAGGAAAAAGGATAAGTGATATCAAAATATTAAGAAGAAAAGGAAAATCTGAATCAGCTTGGCCTATAAATTACAGTGAGCAAAACCTGCTTTGGCAACCTAGACATATGGAGTAGAAGCATGGTTTGCCGAACGGGCAGAACCGCCCGTTCGGGCAGTGCCGAGCCGACCCGGTGCAAAACCAGGTCGGTTCGCTATTTTTTTCGGTTCCGGCTGGTTCGGTCCAAAACCGGCCAAAACCGGTCCCGAACTAGCCGCAAAGGGTACAAACCGGCCAAAACTGGTGCGAACGGGCCAGTTCCGTTCAAACTCGGTGCGAACCAGCCCCCCTCTTTTGACTCGTTTGAGGCATTATTTGTTGTTGGAAAGGCCCGAGAAGGCCTTCCCAACAACGATTGAAAGCGGCGGCAAGGTTTCCGCCCCTCCCCCCTTCCCAACAATTCAAAAATAACATCAATTCAGTAGTTCAGAAGAAAAATCCAAGCCTAATTAAGGTGTTCTTCCTCTCCCTATCTCATGCCTCATTTTTTGGAGGAGCAGATTGAAAAAATAGCTCAAAAATTGCAAATAAAAAAAATCATGCCAAAATTTTTGATTAAACTTGATTTTATTATATTTGTAGATCTATAGACGATCTACACGATGACAGAAAAATTTTTAATTTTTAGATTATATATAATTTTTAAAAATTAAAAATATATTTTTGAATTAGAAAATAAAAAATATAAAATAAATAGAAATTAAAAAAATGTAAAATCAGAAACGTATTTAAGGACATGCAAGCTACTCTTCATAAAAATTTGGCGTTCATTCATTCAAGTTTTGATGTGATCATGCACACAGTGGCCTAGGCCTAAATTATTTTATAATTTTTACGTCACTATTTGATTTGAGTATATTTTATGTTCCTTCTTGTAGAATGCAATATCTCATTAATCATTTTATGATTTGTATCATTTTAAAACAATAAGATGCATCATTTATGTTAAACCGGGATCATAGAAATATCAAAAAAATATCAAAAAATCAAAAAAGGCATTAAAAAAATCAAATTAGACTTAAAATTATTGAAAAAGTTCAAAAAGAGTGATTATCAATTAAAATTTTTTGAAAACTCCAAAAAAAATGGGTGTGCTAATACGGAACCAGCATGCCCTACCCATACCGACACACAGTATGGTACCGACCCGTACCGGCCGCCGACCGGTTCGAGTTCCGGTACTGGTTCGGCGAACCTTGAATAAAAGTCTATATGCTTAATTAAGAACTGGAGCAAAAACAGGTCGTATCATTTTACTTCCTTATCCTTTCAATTTGATATCAAAAAAAAGGGAGCAAGAGGAGGAGGAAAGGGTTTTTTTCTTGTGGGAGGAAGGAGGTGTTAAGATTTTAATATAATTTTGGGTTAAGACTAAAACCAAATGAGGCCTAAAAAGGCCATACTCCATATGAAAGCAAATATTTGGCAAAAACAATCAAGAAAATTATATGGACTCAGCAGATTCACAAACATTATATCCTTAAATAAAAGCATCGCTTCCTCTTCCATTTTTTGGTCATTGAGCTAGATATCACAGCGAACAACATTGCAAGACCATGTAGACATAAAATAAAAGGATGTTGCCTATCCTAGAATGCACCTGCACGTCATCAGGAGCTACTTCAGGGTTCCCAGTTGAATCTGCAGAAGATGAGAAACCATCACTTTCACCGCCTGGAATCAACACCTTTCCAGATGCAAAAACAGTCATAGATGCAGAATCAGGTTCATAAGAAGAATTTCCACCAAGCATGTTCCCTGAAAAAGAAATATAGGAAGCATTACACTAACAGGAATACAAATGATTTAAAGGAAGAACACAAACGAGAGAACATACCAAAGCAAATTACTTCTACAACACTTAAAACACTTCTATGGATAGTGTATCGTCTTCACTAAAATGTCATCGCACTTCTACAAATAATGCATCACCTTCACTAAAATGTCATCTTTCATCTGAAGTTGATTCCATAACCAAAACACAGCCTCATCCCTATATTCTAGGGATGGTTCTATAAATCTTTGCCTTTAGTTCTCGTTAAGATCGCATGCTACTTTTTTCCCATTACCATTTTATCTTCCACTTTTAATGTATGAAATTTAACAATACACACGAAGAAAACTTAAATCTAAAATAGCAGTAGCACATAATACATATATCGTTATCTCCTTCACAAACTGTGTCCCCCCAAAACCACAAAAAAAAAGGTGTGATCAACACCCTATAAACGAACAAAAAAAAGATCAGTATAATGTACAAGATCCAAGAAAATGAACACAAATCACAAGGCAGAGCATACAAAGACGAGAAAATTGAAAGAAGAGGAGAAGAACCGAAACAGAGTACAAGAAACAGTTAGCAGCAAAAGTTTGATCATCCGAGATCAGAACAAGCACACGCTTACCTCATATTACTAAATAGAAACATCAAAGTACTACCCAAGAAACTCCAACAGAACAGAGTCGAAAACAGAACAACAAACAAGCTTCGAAAGGAGTGAGTGAGTGAGTGAAAGTATACAGAGAGCTTACGCGGGAAAGAACCCTTCTTCAAGAATAGGAGTGAGTGATTCCCGCCGTTCTGGCGATCTCCATGAATCCCAGACCGACGTGACAGCCCCGGAGCTTGCACGGCGGAGAAGCGAATCCCCGCGAACGCGAAGGCCATCGATCAAGAACCAAGAACAGGAAGCTAACTCTAGGGTTATACGGAAGGAGAAGGGAAGGAGTAGGAAATGGGAGTTCTGGTTCTTGCTCTGGATCTAAGAGAGTGGGGTTTGAGAGCGAGAGGTGGAGAGCGGGGATGAGAATGGAGTGACGGATCCCAAGGAGAGCGCCTTCTCGCTCTCTTTCCTTTGAATGATTCACTGCGCGGTGCCACGTGTGCGCAGGGGAGTTGGAGGAGCAGAAAGGCGGTTTGCTTTTATACTAAAAGCCAGACCGGACTGGGTATGAGTGCTGAACAGAACAGTTAGTGATAACAGTGATCTATGTACTCTACGTTTTCGCCCACAAATGGATACCTGAAATTTCTCGGATAAAAGGATCCCATGTTCATCGGTCAAGTTGAAGTCATACGATTCACCTCAAAATTTTGGTCAGATTTTTTTTATAAATTTTTTAGTACATAAACACTCTTCTAAAATTAATATTTACATATATATCTTTATACAATAATATATGCAATAAAATGCTTGCCGATATTGAACATGTGAAAATAACTCACTAATAAATTGATAGATATGATCCGGCCTATTTCTATCCGTGTTCACCGACTTGTTCATAAAGAGAAACTAAAGCATCTGGTTTTGCTTCTTGTTCCTTCCTATGATCATCTGAAATTGGAACTTTTCTATAAATTTTTTTATCGAAGAATCAGTATTTTTGATTTTTTTTTTTCTTTGAGATGTCATGCAGACAGTCATATAATATGCAAAAGAAAATAAGGGATTAGACATGGGATAGCGGGAAGTGAATAAATTTGTTGCTAAATACATCCATAAGCTAAATACATTCTTTAAATTTCTCAAAGAATATGCTCCTGTGATTTCACCTCCTCATCATTTACCAGTCATTTTAAGCACAAGCTGGCAATCCAAAAATGGATTTAAGTCTATACAAACCAAAAGGGACGTTGCTTTTCAGAGAGACAAAAAAAGACAAAGAAAATCTGAGCAGCTATCGCTGAACACTGTAGCCATGCTAGTGGGCCAACTCAGCCACCGTGTCCCAGAACCATTCCCCATCGATCACGTGCCAACCTGACAACTTTGCAAGCTGGCCGTCCATGCTTTTAAAGACAGCGACGTGTAAGCTGCAGAGGACCGTCAATTCTTACGAATTTTTGACGGTGCATATTTGATCGAAACAACCATCCAAAATCATTACAGCGCAAAGAACAAAAGACGATGTGATGGCTGAGATTTGGAGCCAGAAGTGAGTTAAGCCGTGATAGAGAAATCAGTTCCATGAAGCCGGGCAACTTTTGTGCCGTCCCGGTTTATTTACCCTGTCAGCGAACAAGGGAAGTAGAAAACCAAACTGTCAACCGCCTCGAGCGCGTCTTAAAATTAAAATCTGATTCTCTCTCTTCTAAAGAGTATTTAATATTGGTCATGCAAGCATGGTCCGTCTCTTGATTACATTCTGTATCATACTAAATGCATAATTATATATCAAATTCCGCACTGGAAGATCCACTCTGAAAACCATAGGAAACTAAAAACTAATTCCAACAAAACAGTAAAAAGGAAATCAAACATAGGCTACTCTGGCTCTTACCTCATCCCCTTCTGCATCAATTTCCCAATCACAAAGGATTCTGCGGCTGCCAATCCTTCGATATCAAACAAAATTCTACCGACCATTGGCAGCTTGAAGTAACAGCTTTCACTAAATCTAGGTATGAAAATTATATAAATATAAATAAAAAGGAGGGTTATGCAAATA
This sequence comes from Phoenix dactylifera, assembly GCF_009389715.1. Lineage (NCBI taxonomy): Eukaryota > Viridiplantae > Streptophyta > Magnoliopsida > Arecales > Arecaceae > Phoenix > Phoenix dactylifera. Next base: position 176,924 of record NW_024068320.1, read on the forward strand.
TGCAATTATACACGTAGTTGAAAGAACACTGCCAAGGCCTTTATGATGCTTGAAGCCTATTTTACTGAAACACTATCATTAACCCTCACTGAATACAAGGAAGCTAGATTGCTTCCGACGAAGCTATGAAGCAGGCTTGTTGAAAGATCATATGTGAGATTTTTAAGTGTTACTTAAAGACCTCATATTCAATCCCACAATAACACAGCTGCCCACTTGTTTTAATTTTGGTGCACGGCACATGCAAGTTATACACTTGTCCTTGAGTAACACGTATAGCTATGGGTACATATTGAATCTGAAAACCTGCTTGTGATAAACTTAGTTCTGCGCTGCAAATTTATCTGTATCACGGACTATCATCTTGGAAGGAAATATTATAGCAGCAATTGGTAGGTCTTCTAAGCCGCCACATTCATCAATAATGAACCGAAGGCCTTCAACATGTAGTTTCCCATGGTGACCGCTCACCACTATGGTT